>NW_011493362.1:8020-10167 GCF_000754665.1 Bison bison bison | reverse complement strand
TTACTTTTATTTTTTGGCTGTGCTGGGTCTTTGTTGCTGCGCGTAGGCTTTCTAAATTTGCAGTGAACATGGACTACTTTTCATTGCAGCGCTCAGGCTTCTCATTGCGGTGACTCTTGTTACGGAGCGCAGGCTCAGCAGCTGTGGCTCATGGGCTTAGCTGCTCCACAGCATGTGGGATCCAACCAGAACAGGGATTAAACCTGTGTCCCCTGCATTGGCAGATGGATTCTTAACCACTGGACCACCGGGGAAGTCCTGCTTTTACTATTATTATAATTTATTCTAATTCCAAACAACCTTCCAATGTAGGCATTATCAACATTATAAATGATGAAAATAAGGCTCAGAGAGGTCTGGTAACTTGCCTAAACTCACACAGCTAATAAAGGGCTTCCTTTACTAGTTAGATGGAAGTTCATCACCCATGAGTGAAAGTTGTAGCGAATTTGCACAATACATGAGGGACACCATCTGGGGAAGGAATTGTAGAGGTGCTAAGGAAGTTTAGGAATAACTAAATCCAAACAAAGAAAACATGCCTGGCTGGAGACTATAACTCAGGAAGAAAAAATTGATTTCAGGGTACTGGACTCTATTTGAAGAAAAAAATGTGGCTGCAGAAAAGGGTGAACTTCACGGGATCCAGGAAAGGGAGACCCAGGGGATATGAATTGTGAGTTGTTTAATTGCTCCCTGTAGGGAGACAGGCTTGTTCTGGCCATGAGCATTCTTTCTGTTGTAACCTACTGTTAACCACACCAAATGGCTGTGATGTCAAGTGTATAATAGCACTGAACTAATTCATGCTCTACGTATCAAAAGATGGGTGGAGAGAACTTCTTATGTCAGTTTGATAAAGAGTTCATGATTACACTAGAATCCCTTGATGGGTTAAGCTGGACCTACAGCAGAGGCACATGGATTGCGTTATTCTGAGAGACTCTGCCTAAACATGGTACCACCAGCCATCACAGGGACACTGGAAGAAATAAACAAATCCTGTGAAACTTGTATTCATGATAAAGATGTGGCAGGGATGTTGTTCACTTTATCCCACCATTTCTATGGGGACCTCCTTATCCCAGGAAAAGGAATAGCTCTGCATCTCCTGAGAAACTCTGGTCTCTTTTTAGTTTACAGACGTTGAGTGCCAGGTAATGGCTGTGTTTCCCTCTTTGAACTGGCTGCTAGAGAGCTCAGTTACAAATCTGTAGTTTTCCTTCCAGCATGATGTTTATATTAACCTTACTCTTGGTTTTATCTCATTTTTCTAACTCTTCATTTCCCTGGTTGTAATTTTTATTGTTTAAGCTATTTTAGATTATGTTTGTTTTAACAAGGCCCTCCTCCAGGGGAAATCTTCCTGACCCAGGGATTGAACCTTCGTCTCCTGCAGCTCCTACATTGCAGGCAGATTCTTTACTGTTGAGCTACTGGGGAAGCCCTGTTTAAAACCAGGCTGGTATAAGTGAATACCATGGTTATTCCAGGACTGGGATCTACTGTAACCTGCACGAAATGTTTCCAAAGAACCCACCTCTCTTGACTCTGATTTCTTGGTCACCAAATAATATTCTGATTGGGTGGAGAGAACTTCTTATGTCAGTTTGATGAAGAATTCATAATTACACTAGAATGTCTTGATGGGTTAAGCTGGACCAACAGCAGAGGCACATGGATTGCATCATCTTTCCCCTTCTAGGAATCTTCCTACTAGGAGGTCGGCATGCTGGATAGTGGGCAAAAGTATTCCATCTCAGGAGTTACCTGGTTTCTAAACTAGAGATTCAGCAATATCTTGGGTGTGTCCCAGTTTCTCTTTGGGTGTGGGGATTGTTCTAGAGCTCAGAAGGGAGATTCCTGGGCAAAATCACAGTACAACCAGTTCTCTTACTTCATTTTATATGAGGTAAACCCCTCTGTGATGCTTTCCAGGGGAAGACAGAGGAAGGAACCAGCATTAAGGATTGACGGAAAGTACTAGGCAGCTTACTGTGTGAACACATTCATTTTGGTACTAGTAGCTGCTGACCTGGGGCAGGTTAGAGCAGCTAAGGCTTCATTTATAAAATGGAGATAATAAAGTCGCCTCCCAATTTGCAGCTTCCCAGGTGGCGCTAGTGGAAAAGAATCCGCCTGCCAAT
>NW_011493362.1:3986-4935 GCF_000754665.1 Bison bison bison | reverse complement strand
AAGTCATGGGCATCTCAGTGGCTGGGGGGTTGGGGCCCCAGGACCCACTTCTGTGGCTGCCTCTTTACCTGGGGCTCTGGGCACCGCTGAGGCTGGAAGGCTGGATTCCCGGGTCACCTTGCTGCTACTGCTGGAGGTTCCGGGGCTTCCGGCTCCGTCGCCGCAGCTGGAGAACTGGATCGCGGACTCCGCTCCTGTCCTTCCCTCGGTTCCGCCTCCTCTCTGTGTCCCTGTTCACCCACCTTTACGCACACTGTGCGGGATTCTCCGCATCCTGGGGTGTTGTGCAGAGGCACCTCTGTTTTGTTGTGCGTGTTGACCGGTTGTGGATGGAAGGCGAAAGACAGAGGCAGCTTTTCGCTCCTCCTTCTCCTCAGGTTCCAGTTTTATGTCCAGAATCTGCTGATCCTGTTTAGCCGGAGGCCTGGCTCAGTTGGAGCCTATGGGGCTCTGGGGAGCCTCCCTGACCTGTGACCCCCAAAGTTCTAGGTCAACATCAAGGCCAGAAGTTAGATTTGGGTCCAGGACTGCAGGGCTTTTAATGTCAGGTTGGGAGGTAATCCTTACACTGGAGATATCTGGCTGCCTTTTCTTTTTATTGTACATCTTCCTGCTGCTGCTCAAGTGCTGGAACTTTTTCTCTCTAAGTGGAGGCGCTCAGACCTCAGTGGCCTCACCCTGCCCTCTCCAGATGCCACTTCCTGGGTCAGCTCAGTCTCACACCTCCTGAGAGGCTGTTCTCACCTCCATCTTCCTCCTCAATCTCCGCTGCCTCCCCACTCCCTGGTGTTAATGGTGAGCTTCTTTTTACTCAGAAAAGGACATAGGTGAGAAGTTCACCCTCCTCCTCCTGCACTCCCACCCTTGCACCTGCATCCTCACCTTCCACAGCGATGATGGTCGGTGCCCTCCCGGCTAAGGCCGCCCCTCAGCGTGGGCACAGGATCCG
>NW_011493362.1:0-1010 GCF_000754665.1 Bison bison bison | reverse complement strand
CAGTATGGTACTGGCACAAAACCAGAAATATAGACCAATGGAAATAGACAGAAAACCCAGAGATACACCCACACACCTATAGTCACCTAATTTATAACAAAGGGGGCAAGAATATACAATGGAGAAAAGATAGTCTCTTCAATAAGTGGTGCTGGGAAACCTGGACAGCTACATGTAAAAGAATGAAATTAGAACTCTCCTCAACACCACACACAAAAATAAACTGAAAATGGATTAAAGACCTAAATGTAAGGCCAGACACTATAAAACTCTTAGGGAAAACATAGGCAGAAAATCCTCTTTTTTTCTTAATATATATATTTTCTTGAAGTATAGTTGACTTATAATGTTTCAGGGGCACAGCAAGATGATTCAGTTATATAAATACACATATATTATTTTTCAGACTATTTTTTATTATAGTTTATTACAAGATATTGACTATAGGACACTCTTTGACATAAATCTCAGCAAGGTCTTTTTGATCCACCTCCAGTAGTAATGAAAATAAAAACAAAGATAGATGAATGGGACCTAATGAAACTTAAAAGCTTTTGCCCAGCAAAGGAAACAAGATGAAAAGATAACCCTAAGAATGGGAGAAAATGTTTGCAAATGAAGCAACTGATTAAGGATTAATCTCCAAAATATACAAACAGCTCATGTACCTCAATATCAAAAAAACAAACAACCCAAACTTTTTGTTTAAAGTGGACAGAAGACCTAAATAGACATTTCTCCAAAGACAAACATGGCCAACAAACACATGAAAAGATGTTCAACATCACTAATTATTCAGTTCAGTTCAGTTGCTCAGTTGTGTCCGACTCTTTGCGATGCTATGAATTGCAGCACGCCAGGCCTCCCTGTCCATCACCAACTCCCGGAGTTCACCCAAACTCATGTGCATTGAGTCGGTGATGCCATCCAGCCATCTCATCCTCTGTCGTCCCCTTCTCCTGCCCTCAATCCCTCCCAGCATCAAGGTCTTTTCCAATGAGTCAACTCTT
>NW_011493361.1:4769-5182 GCF_000754665.1 Bison bison bison | reverse complement strand
CTCAGCATAACTTCTTTCACTAAGTTCATGAATAACAACTCATCTACTCATTCAGAAAACAGATAACTCAAGTGCTTTATATGTAGCAACCTCTCTTTATAAACATTGAATAACCTTAAAATATGGGAAGGTTAAAGACAAAAGGAAAACTACAAAGAAGCCAACAACTGAGGATCATAATGGGGGTATGACAAAATAAAGGAGCCAAAAATAATTAAAATCTTTTGTGAAGTGGTATAGAACTAAGAAAACACAGCTGAGTACAGAGGTGGTACAACTACGATGTGTGTGTTCTCAGTCATGTCCAGCTCTTGGGACACCATGGACTGTAGCCCACCCCCTCCTCTGTCCATGGATTTACCCAGGCAAGAACACTGGAGTGGGCAGCCATTTCCTTTACCAGAGGATATTCC
>NW_011493361.1:0-662 GCF_000754665.1 Bison bison bison | reverse complement strand
GTCCATCGAGTCAGTGATGCCATCCAGCCATCTCCATCCTCTGTCGTCCCCTTCCTCCTCTTGCCCCCAATCCCTCCCAGCATCAGAGTCTTTTCCAATGAGTCAACTCTTCACATGAGGTGGCCAAAGTATTGGAGTTTCAGATTCAACATTATTCCTTCCAAAGAAATCCCAGGGCTGATCTCCTTCAGAATGGACTGGTTGGATCTCCTTGCAGTCCAAGGGACCCTCAAGAGTCTTCTCCAACACCACAGTTCAAAAGCATCAATTCTTCGGCACTCTACACAACAGAGGCAGGTTCAAGTCCTGGGTCAGGAAGATTCCCTGGAGTAGGAAATGGCAACCCACTCCAGTATCCTTGCCTGAGAAATTCCATGGACAGAAGAGCCTGAGTGGCTACAGTCTAGTGGGTCGCAAAGAATTGGACACAATTGAACACACACACACATATCTTTGCACATCACTTTATGCAACTGCATACACATTTATACACATACATACGTGTATACACACAGACAGATCAAACGATTTGCCATTAAATTGAATTTATTTGGATTTTTTACACTGTGCTTTTTGATTTTCATTTAATAATATCCTGGAGCTCTTTCTACAGTTGAAACAAAGTGGAGTGGCCCACTACATTCTTTCTGATGCTTATTTAG
>NW_011493360.1:4850-5317 GCF_000754665.1 Bison bison bison | reverse complement strand
GTTTATTTTTGTCTTTTATTTCCGATATTCTGGGAGGTGGGTCATAGAGGATCCTGCTGTGATGTATGTCAGAGAGTGTTTTGCCTATGTTCTCCTCTAGGAGTTTTATAGTTTCTGGTCTTATGTTTAGATCTTTAATCCATCACAGAAGAAATCAAAAAAGAAATAAAAATTTGCATAGAAACGAATGAAAATGAAAACACAACAACCCAAAACCTGTGGGACATGGTAAAAGCAGTCCAAAGGGGAAAGTTCATAGCAATACAGGCACACCTCAAGAAACAAGAAAAAAGTCAAATAAATAACCTAACTCTACACCTAAAGCAACTAGAAAAGGAAGAAATGAAGAACCCCAGGGTTAGTAGAAGGAAAGAAATCTTAAAAATTAGAGCAGAAATAAATGCAAAAGAAACAAAAGAGACCATAGCAAAAATCAACAAAACCAAAAGCTGGTTCTTTGAAAGGAT
>NW_011493360.1:0-1334 GCF_000754665.1 Bison bison bison | reverse complement strand
AATCCCAGGGCTGGAGTCTGCCAACATTTGGGTCTCCATTCCCATCTGTCTCATGTACATTGTTGCCATCATGGGGAACTGCACCATCCTCTTTTTCATAAAAATGGAGCCTTCTCTGCATGAACCCATGTATTATTTTCTATCTATGTTGGCTGTCTCTGACCTGGGACTGTCCTTCTCCTCTCTCCCTACCATGCTAAGAATATTCTTGTTCAATGCTCCAGGAATTTCCCCCAATGCCTGTATTGCCCAAGAGTTTTTCATTCATGGATTTTCAGCTATGGAATCATCAGTACTTCTCATCATGTCTTTTGATCGCTTTATTGCCATCTGCAATCCTCTGAGATACACTTCTATCCTAACCAGTACCAGAGTCATAAAAATAGGCCTTGTCTTTTCTCTCAAAAATGTTTTGTTGATCCTTCCTTTCCCTTTCACTCTGAAACATCTAAGATACTGTAAGAAGAACCTCCTTTCCCATTCTTACTGCCTCCATCAGGATGTCATGAAGCTGGCTTGCTCTGACAACAAGATTAATGTCATTTATGGCTTGTTTGTGGCTCTCACAGGCATCCTAGACATAACATGTATTTTCATGTCCTACATGCTGATACTTAAAGCAGTGTTGGGCATAGCATCACAGAATGAAAGGCTCAAAGTCCTCAATACATGTGTTTCCCACATCATTGCTGTGCTCATCTTCTATGTTCCCATTATCTCCCTATCTGTCATCTACCGGTTTGCCAAATACAGTTCCCCAATGGTTAAAATCCTCATGGCTGATGTATTCCTGCTGGTACCTCCATTGATGAACCCCGTTATATACTGTGTGAAGAACCAGCAGATAAGAAATTTGATTTTAATGAAACTGTGTCAAAAATACAGGTGACAGGGGTTCTTAACCACAATGTAAATCCAGTCAGTACAGGACACGGAGCAGCATAGTTAATCAATCACACCATATATTAACCACTTTACAATATACAATATCTTCTCTCAATGTGTTTATTAAGACTGAAGACTCAGCCTTCCTGGTTAAGAATTTAGGATTGAGTTCTTATGTAAACATAAAATGTTCTAAGCTCTCTTTTCACTCAGCTTTCCTTACTAGCCTTTGAACACAATATACACTTGCCATTTTGATCATGTTTAATGTAATATTCTATATGTATATACAAATGTCTAGTGATTAGAAGTGACAGAGGATTGATTATTCATTTAAAATATCCCTTTTCAATACACAGTTTTTCACTTTTATGATGTATACCTGTGCTCTCAGGAACTGAAATTGAGAAGGGCAATTACAGTGCACACATGGAGCCAATAAGACAAAC
>NW_011493359.1:18194-18874 GCF_000754665.1 Bison bison bison | reverse complement strand
TTTACAATAGCTTGGATGTGAAAGCAACCTAGATGTCCATTGACAGATAAATGAATAAAGAAGTTTTGGTACATATATACAATGGAATATTAGTCATAAAAAGGAATGAATTTGAGTAAGTTCTAGTTAGGTGGATGAACTTAGAGCCTAGAAAAATGGTACTGATGAACCTATTTGCAGGGCATGAATAGAGACACCTACCTAGAGAACAGACTTGTGGGCATAGTGAAGGAAGGAGAGGGTGGGACAAATTGAAAGAGTAGCATTGAAACATATACATTACCATATGTAAAATAGCTATTGGAAAATTGCTGTAAAACAGAGGAAGCTCAACCTGGTACTCTGTGACAACATAGAGGGGGTGGAATGGAGTTGGGGGTAGGAAGGTCTTTCAAGAGGGAGGTGATATATGTACACTTATGGCTGATTCACATTGTTGTATGGCAGAAAACAAAACGATATTGTACAGAAATTATCCTCCAATTTAAAAAAGTGAAACATCACCTTGTAATAGAGAAAATAATAATAAAAAACACTCAAAATTTTTTACTTAACTTTTGAGTACTTTACTCTTAGGATTCACCTACTCTTGGTATTTTTTTAGGTCTTTATTCTCCATCCACCCATAAAAGTCATTTTTCTCCAAGGTACTCTTTTTGACCTTATTCTTTCATTTTAAT
>NW_011493359.1:13877-14993 GCF_000754665.1 Bison bison bison | reverse complement strand
CAGCAGTTGGGCATGCAGTCCTGTCTATCTAGATAAAGAGGTGCCCATGAATCTACTCCCCTATCCCCATCACAGCAGTGGAACCTATAAACCTGATGATGCAAGACATGGCAAAGACAACCATGATTCTGGCTCTCTCTCAATCATCCCCCTCACCCTGAAGCTCTGGAGTTGTGAGACAGGACATCCTGAATGCAGAACATTTGCCATCCTTGTGCCCAAGGCAGAAAATTCAACAATAAAAGCAGTGACACTGGAAACAGCAAGGCAGCAGGAACATTGGAGGCACACACAGTAAAGAGACTATCAGTCAACACCTCTGAAAGAGGTGCTAAAGGATCCACTTTCTAAATGGAGATCAAGATGATGGAGTAGGAGGATGCTGAGCTCACCTCTCCCCAAACGCATCAAAAAAACATCTAAATATGGGGAAATTCTCGCTCAAAACAAGCTGGAGGCTGTCAGAAAAGTTGTTCTATAACCAGCTCTGTAAAGAAAGATTCACAAGGACTCAGGTAGGAAAGTGAAAGATGATCAAGTTAGGACCTGTGCCCCTAGCAGGGAATATAGAAGAGAAGGGGGGTATCTCAGGCTTAGGAATGCTCCCTGGGGAGTTAGAGGTTTGAGACACATAATGGGCTTCACAGCCTTGGGGTCTGACACTGGGCAGACCAGTCCCCTTAGCTGGTTTGCAAACCAGTAGGACTTACTAAATGGCTGTGAAAAACTGAGAGTCTGCTCATGAACAGAACACACAGAAGCAGAACATACCCAATAATAAAGTAGGGGAAGCAGATTTAAAATGGCCTGGCCCTGTGGCTGGTTTCACAGGACCATTCCAGCATACACCCTAACCCATACCAAGTGCCTGATCCAGACCCTCTTGCTCCAGTTCAGCTCTCTAGTAGGGCAAAGGTTGCCATTGTCCAGGAGATTTTGCACTGAGGGGAACAAAGCTGGCTCAGACTTGGCCCTGCCTCTGAACAGGGGAATGGCAGCCATTGCCAGTAAGCATTCGGAATCAGCAGATAAGGAGCTACCTGAGACTGACTAGCCTGCTGGGGCCATTCCAGCTCTTGACCTGCACTGGGCATGTCCTCCAGTCCCTTTTCTTTT
>NW_011493359.1:13033-13777 GCF_000754665.1 Bison bison bison | reverse complement strand
ATAGTTTACCTGATAGAGTTCAAAGCATTAGTAATACATATACTAACTGAACTTGGGGAAAAAATAGATGAACTCAATGAGAATTTTAAGAAGAATCTAGAAAATATATATAAAAAAAACCAGTCAGAAGTGAAGAATAACTTAAATGAGAAACACACTGTAATGAATTAGCAGTCTAGGTGACACATAAGTTCATTTATACAGATTGTATAAGTAATCTGGAAGATACAATAATTGAAAACACATAATCAGAACATAAAAAAGAAAAAAAAATGATAGATTAAAAGACCTCTAACACTATACCAAGCTTATTAACATTCTCACTACAGGGGTCCTAAAAGAAGAGAAAAAGAGGTAGAAGTTTATTTGATGAAGTTATGCATGAAACTTCCTGAAACTGAAGAAGGAAGCAGATTTTCAGATACAGGAATTACAAAGATTTCCAAACATGATAAAGTTCATGCTTTGTGTATTTAGAGTATGCATGAATTCCTAGTTAAATTAGTAACAGCTCTAATAAAAGAAATTAAGAAATGAAGAAGGAGCATAAGAATTAAGAAAATAATAATAATAGTAATAACAACAACAACAAAAAGCCGAAGTCAGCAGAGGTAAGGAAATAATAAAGGTCAAAGAAAAAACAAGGACCAGGTAAAGGCCACAATTAACAAATGTTGACAAGGATGTGGAGAAACACCCAAAGACATATATTAATCAAATTAACAAAGATCAAACACAAAGAAC
>NW_011493359.1:9306-10530 GCF_000754665.1 Bison bison bison | reverse complement strand
TTTAATTTTCTTTTTTTTTAATTTATTTATTTTAATCGGAGGTTAATTACTTTACAGTATTGTAGTGTTTTTTGCCATACATTGACATGAATCAGCCACGAGTGTACATGTGTCCCCCATCCTGAATCCCCCTCCCACCTCCCTCCTCATCCCATCTCTCAGGGTCATCCCAATACACCGTCCCTGAGCGCCCTGTCTCATGCATCAAACGTGGACTGGCGATCTATTTCACACATAGTAATATATATAGTTCAATGCTATTCTCTCAAATCATCCCACCCTCGCCTTCTCCCACAGAGACTCAAAGTCTCTTCTTTACATCTGTGTCTCTTTTGTTGTCTCGCATATAGGGGCATCATTATCATCTTTCTAAATTCCATATATCTGCATTAATATACTGTATTGGTGTTTTTCTTTCTGACTTATTTTGAGATCTCTAGTTTTTCCCATTCTATTGTTTTCCTCTATTTCTTTGCATTGATCACTGAGGGAAGCTTTCTTATCTCTCCTTGCTGTTCTTTGGAACTCTGCATTTAAATGGGTATATCTTTCCTTTTCTCCTTTGCCTTTAGTTTCTCTTCTTTTCTCAGCTATTTGTAAGACCTCCTCAAACAACCACTTGATCTTTTTGCATTTCTTTTTCTTGGGGATGGTCTTGATCACTGCCTCTTGTACAATCACATGAACCTCTGTGCATAGTTCTCCAGGTACTCTATCAGGGCTAATCCCTTAAATCTATTTGTCACTTCCACTGTATAATCATTAAGGATTTAATTTAGGTCATACCTGATTGGTTTAGTGGTTTTCCCTACTTTCTTCAAGTTAACTCTGAATTTTGCAATAAAGAGTTTGTCATCTGAGTTACAGTCAGCTCCCAGTCTTGTTTTTGGTGACTCTATAGAGCTTCTTCATCTTTAGCTGCAAAGAATATAATCAATATGATTTCAGTATTGAGTATCTTGTGATGTCTATGTGTAGTGTCTTCTCTTGTGTTGTTGGAAGAGGGTGTTTGCTATGACCATTGTGTTCTCTTGGAAAAACTCTGTTAGCCTTTGTCCTGTTTCATTTTGTACTCCAAGACATATCTCCCTGTTACTCAATGTATCTCTTGACTTCCTACTCTTACAGACTTGTCTGTGAATGTCCAGTAGTCTCCAGCGGAGGCATGCTTTGGTGGTGGCCTGTTGCAGGATCAGGGGTACTGTGTGCAGCAATTCCTGCATG
>NW_011493359.1:8112-9086 GCF_000754665.1 Bison bison bison | reverse complement strand
AAGAAGCTGAATTTGAACAGTTGTATGAAGACATACAATTCCTTATGGACTGCAAGACCACACAAGATGGTGGAGTTGAAGGACGTGCACTCATCTTCTCCTTCGAGAACTCTAAAATTACAACTTGTTGCTGAACATCCATCAACTGGCAAATGTTTGATCCCATCAAAAAAAGGTACCCCATGTCCAAGGGCAAAGGAGAAGCCCAAGAAAGACAGTAGGAGGGCCAAAATCCTGTTTAGAATCGAGCCCCATACCAGCCAGAGATGCTCAGAGGGCTCAGACAAAACATTATATGCACCAGAACCCAGAGACCCCACAGAGACTGAGCCAGACCTGCCTTTGAGTGTCTCCTGCAGAGGTATGGGTCAGCAGTGGCCTGTCACAGGGGCAGGGGCTATGGGTACAGTAGACCTGGCTCACACAGTATGTGGCATAAGCCCTCTTGGAGGAGGTTGTCATTAATCCCACTATAAAGCCTCCAAGCACACAACCCACAAACTGCAGAATGATTAAATGAAATAGTTTTTCACACTGTTATTAACATTCTAAGACCCACAACAGATTTCCCAACCTGGGGATCTGACAAAGGGATTGAGAATCCCCAGGGAATTTGATTTTGGAGGCCAGTGGTATTTGATTATATAACTTACACAGAACTGGGCAAATAAGCTCTTGGAAGGCACAGACAAAACCTTGTGTGCACTAGAACCCAGGAGAAAGGAGCAATGACCCTACAAGGGACTTACCCAGACTTGTCTGTGAGTGTCCAGAAATGCCATATGGTCTAGCAATTCCACTCCTAGGTATTTACCTGAAGGAAAAAAAAAAAAAACTATTACATAATTTTAAAAGGTACATGCACCTCAATGTTTATAGCAGTATTGTTTCTAACAGCCAAGATATGAAAACAGCACATGTCAGGTAACTGGATAAAGAAGCTATGGTACATGCATCTGTCATGTGTGTTAAGT
>NW_011493359.1:5008-5558 GCF_000754665.1 Bison bison bison | reverse complement strand
CCCAAGCCCCCAGACAGCCCTTTAGCCACTTCAATTACTTGAACCACAATGTCCTGAATCCCAGCCCCAGCCTAGCAAATGCTGCAATCCTACACACACCATGCCACAAGCTTGCACTAGATCAGAGATGACCAGAACAGGGGGAATGATACAACTTTGAACTCCATCTTGGAGTGGAGATACAAACACTTATACAGGCAATGCATCAGGTCTCTGTGAGTGCACAAGCCACACTTACATCAGCACTCCACTCTTTGAGGCAGAAAACACACTCAGAAGGGAGAGAGTCAGCTCAAGCATGACCCTCAGTGTTTCTGCTACAGTAAGTAGGGAGCAGAACCCAACCCTGAGAGGTTGGCAACATCTATGGAGTAAAGAGGAAGTCCTGCCCTGCCTCTGCACAGACATTGCACCCTTCAACACCAGCTACACTCACTGTCAAGGTGATAGTGGCTAACATATCCTGAGGAAAGGCATAGCTGGAGTCCACATCAAAATCAGTTTTGCCATAAAGATACTGGACACATGCAGTAGACATAAGGACACTCCC
>NW_011493359.1:3854-4908 GCF_000754665.1 Bison bison bison | reverse complement strand
GATTCATGGGGTTGAAAAGAGTCAGACATGACTGAGCGGACTGAACTGAACTGAACTGAGCTGAAAGAGTATACTTTAAATGCAGCAAGAGAAATGCAATGAGTCATATTCAAGGGGTTCTCTATAATTCTATCAGCTGATTTCTCTACAGAAACTTAATAGGATAGAAGGACATGTCATGATATATTCAAAGTCCTGAAAGGGAAAACCCTGAATCTAGGATATTCTACCCAACAAAATTATCATTTAGGAAAAAAGGAGAGATAAACAATTTCTCAGACAAACATAAATTAAAATAATTCATCAATAATAAACCTTCCCTAAAAGAAATGTTGAAGAGTCTTCTCTAAGTTGAAAATAAACTAGAATGTATAGAAAGGGAAAATCCCAATAGGAAAGTCAAATATATAGTAAGGCTGAAGTTCACTTTAAAAAGTGAGTAAATAGATTAAAAACAACAAAAATTGTAGGAGAGATTATATCTACAGGAAACAGTAAAAGCATAAGCATGAAGGTATAAAACTAGAACATGAAAAACACAAAATGTTGTGGATAGGAGTAAAAAATAAGGAGGTCGTTGAGAACATGATTGATGTCGATTATTAGTTTAAAACAAGTAGACATACCTACAGGTAAACATACATAAACTCCATAGTAACTACAAATCAAAAACCTACAACAGATAAACAGAAAAAAGAGAGAAAGGGTCACAAGTATTCCATTCAAGAAAATTATCAAACCACAAAGGAAGAACCTAAAATAAGAATAGAAAAGAACTGCAAAAACAAATCAGAAAGCAAGTACCAAAATGGAAATAAGTTCATACCTATCAGTTGCTGCTGCTGCTTCTAAGTCGCTTCAGTCATGTCCGACTCTGTCTGACCCCAGAGAGTGCAGCCCACCAGGCTCCACCGTCCCTGGGATTCTCCAGGCAAGAATACTGGAGTGGGTTGCAATTTCCTTCTCCAATACATGAAAGTGAAAAGTGAAAGTGAAGTCGTTCAGTCGTGCCTGACTCTTAGCGACCCCGTGGACTGAAGCCTGCCAGGTTCCT
>NW_011493359.1:0-566 GCF_000754665.1 Bison bison bison | reverse complement strand
GGAAAAGACCCTGATGTTGGGAGAGATTGGGGGCAGGAGGAGAATGGGACAACAGAGGATGAAATGGCTGGATGGCATCACCGACTTGATGCACATGAGTTTGGGTGAACTCCGGGAGTTGGTGATGGACAGGGAGGCCTGGCATGCTGCAATTCATGGGGTCGCAAAGAGTCGGACATGACTGAGCGACTGAACTGAACTGAACTAATGTCTTCCTTGGAGAAATGTCCGTTTACTTCTTCTGCCGTTTTTTGGATTGCACTCTTTGTTTTTCTAATATTGAGCTGCATGTGCTACTTATATATTTTGGATACTAATCCTTTGCAAGTTGCTTCATTTACAATGATTTTCTCCATTCTTATGGTTGTCTTTGAATCTTTTGTACTGTTTTCTTTGCCATGCAAAACCTGTAAGTTTATTTCAGTTCAATTCAGTCGTGCCTGATTCTTTGTGACCCCATGGACTGCAGCACACCAGGCTTCCCCATCCATCACCAACTCCCAGAGATTGTTCAAACTCATGTCCATTGATTTGGTGATGCCATCCAGCCATTTCATCCTCTGTTG
>NW_011493358.1:6549-6994 GCF_000754665.1 Bison bison bison | reverse complement strand
ATCCATATATGACCACAGGAAAAACCATAGTCTTGACTAGATGGACCTTTGTTGGCAAAGTAATGTCTCTGCTTTTCAATATGCTATCTAGGTTGGTCATAACTTTCCTTCCAAGGAGTAAGCGTCTTTTAATTCCATGGCTGCAGTCAACATCTCCAGTGATTTTGGAGCCCCCAAAAATAAAGTCTGACACTGTCTCCACTGTTTCCCCATCTATTTGCCATGAAGTGATGGGACCGGATGCCATGATCTTCATTTTCTGAATGTTGAGCTTTAAGCCAACTTTTTCACTCTCCACTTTCACTTTTATGAAGAGGCTTTTGAGTTCCTCATCACTTTCTGCCATAAAGGTGGTGTGATCTGTATATCTGAGGTCATTGATATTTCTCCCAGCAATCTTGATTCCAGCTTGTGTTTCTTCCAGCCCAGCGTTTCTCATGATGTA
>NW_011493358.1:5939-6449 GCF_000754665.1 Bison bison bison | reverse complement strand
TTGGAACCAGTCTGTTGTTCCATGTCCAGTTCTAACTGTTGCTTCCTGACCTGCATACAGATTTCTCAAGAGGCAGATCAGGTGGTCTGGTATTCCCATCTCTTTCAGAATTTTCCACAGTTTATTGTGATCCATGCAGTCAAAGGCGTTGGCATAGTCAATAAAGCAGAAATAGATGTTTTTTCTGGAACTCTCTTGCTTTTTACATGATCCAGTGGATGTTGGCAACTTGATCTCTGGTTCCTCTGCCTTTTCTAAAACCAGCTTGAACATCAGGAAGTTCACAGTTCACATATTGCTGAAGCCTGGCTTGGAGAATTTTGAGCACTACTTTACTAGCATGTGAGAGGAGTGCAATTGTGCAGTAGTTTTAGCATTCTTTGGCATTCTCTTTTTTGGGATTGGAATGAAAACTGACCTTTTCCAGTCCTGTGGCCACTGCTGAGTTTCCCAAATTTGCTGGCATATTGAGTGCAGAACTTTCACAGCATAATCTTTTAGGATTTGAAA
>NW_011493358.1:1730-2307 GCF_000754665.1 Bison bison bison | reverse complement strand
TCTTATCCTTATTCATCAGAAGGCAGACAAAATGAAAACCACAATCACAGAAAACTAATCAAACTTATCACATAGACCACAGCCTTGTCTAATTCAATGAAATTATGAGCCGTGTCGTGTAGGGCCACTCAAGTCGGACAGGTCATGGTGAAAAGTTCTGACAAAACGTGGTCCACTAGAGAAGGGAATTTCAAAACCACATCAGCATTCTTGCCTTGAGAACCCCATGAACAGTATGAAAAGGCAAAAATAAAGGACACTGAAAGATGAGCTCTGCAGGTCAATAGGTGTCTGATAAGTCACTGGAGAAGAGTAGAGAAATAAATACAGAAAGAATGAAGAGACAGAGCCAAAGAGAAAACAACGCCCAGTTGAGGATATAAGTGGTAATGGAAGTAAAGTCTGATGCTGTAAGAACAATACTGCGTAGAAACCTGGAATGTTAGGGCCATGAATCAGGGTAAATTAGAAGTGGTCAAACAAGAGATGGCAAGAGTGAACATCGACATTTTTAGGAATCAGTGGGCTAAAATGGACTGGAATGGGCGAATTTAATTCAGATGACCATTGTATCTAC
>NW_011493358.1:638-1630 GCF_000754665.1 Bison bison bison | reverse complement strand
TATTTGAATGCAGAGTTCCAAAGAATAGCAAAGAGAGATAAGAAAGCCTTCCTCAGTGATCAATGCAAAGAAATAGAGGATAAAAGTAGAATGGAAAAAGCTAGAGATCTCTTCAAGGATATTAGAGATAACAAGGAAACATTTCATACAAAGATGGGCACAATAAAGGATAGAAATGGTATGGACCTAACAGAAGCAGAAGATATTAAGAAGAAGTGGGAAGAATACACAGAATAACTATTCAAAAAAGCCTTCATGATCTAGAAAACCACAATGGTGTGATCACTCACCCAGAGCCATACGTAATGGAATGTGAAGTCAAGTCGGCCTTAGGAAGCATCACTATGAACAAAATTAGTGGAAGTGATGGAATTCCAGTTGAGCTAATTCAAATCCTAAAAGATAATGCTGTGAAAGTGCTACACTGAATATGCCAGCAAATTTGGAAAATTCAACAGTGGCCACAGGACTGGAAAAGGTCAGTTTTCATTCCATTCCCAAAGACAGAATGGCAAAGAATGTTCAAACTACCGCAAAATGCACTCATCTCACACGCTAGTAAAGTAATGCTCAAAATTCTCCAAGTCAGGCTTCAACAGTATGTGATCCGTGAAATATAAGATGTTCAAGCTGGATTTAGAAAAGGCAGAGGAATCAGATATTAAACTGTGATCAACCGTTGGATTATCTAAAAAGCAAAAGAATACCAGAAAAACATCCCTTTTGCTTTATTGATTAAGCCAAAGCCTTTGACTGTATAGGTTACAACAAAGTGTAGAAAACACTTCAAGAGATGGGAATATCAGACCACCTTTCCTGCCTCCTGAGAAATCCATATGAAGGTCAAGAAGCAATTGTTACACCTGAACACGGAACAACAGACTGGTTCCAAATTGGAACAGGAGTACGTCATGGCTGTATATTGTTATCCTGCTTATTTAACTTACATGCAGAGTACATCATGAGAAATGCTGGGCTGGAGGAAGCACAAG
>NW_011493358.1:0-538 GCF_000754665.1 Bison bison bison | reverse complement strand
AAATGGAGTAACACTCACAGTCAACAAGAGTCTGAAATGCATTACTTTGATGCAATCTCAAAAATGACTGAATGATTTCTGTTCATTTCCAAGGCAAGCCATTCAATATCAAACAAATCCAAGCCTATGCTCCAACCAGTAATACTGAAGAATCAGAAGTTGAATGGTTCTATGACGACCTACAAGACCTTTTAGAATTAACACTTAAAAAAAGATGTCCTTTTAATCATAAGGGACTGGAATGCAAAAGTAGGAAGTCAAGAGATACCCAGAGTAACAAGCAAGTGTGGCCTTAAGGTAACAAGTGAAGCAGGGCAAAGGCAAACAGAGCTTTGTCAAGGGAACACACTGGTCATAACAAATACCCTCTTCCAACAACACAAGAGAAAACTCTACACATGGACATCACCAGATGGTCAATACCAAAATCAGATTGTTTATATTCTTTGCAGCCAGAGATGGAGAAACTCTATACAGTCAGCAAAAACAAGACCAGGAGCTGACTGTGGCTCAGATCATGAACTCCTTTTTGCCAAAT
>NW_011493357.1:4858-5284 GCF_000754665.1 Bison bison bison | reverse complement strand
GATCAGTCCTGGGATTTCTTTGGAAGGAATGATGCTAAAGCTGAAACTCTGGACTTTGGCCACCTCATGCGAAGAGTTGTCTCATTGGAAAAGACTCTGATGCTGGGAAGGATTGTGGGCAGGAGGAGAAAGGGACGATAGAGGATGAGATAGCTGAATGGCATCACTGACGTGACATGAGTCTGAGTGGACCCTGGGAGTTGGTGATGGACAGGGAGGCCTGGTGTGCTGCGATTCATGTGGTCACATAGAGTCGGACATGACTCAGCAACTGAACTGACTGACTGAACTGATAATGTATTGGTGTTTTTCTTTCTGAACTTCAGTCTGTATAATAGGCTCCAATTTCATCCACCTCATTAGAACTTATTCAAATGCATCCTTTTTAATAGCTGAGCAATATCCCATTGTGTTTATGTACCACAA
>NW_011493357.1:0-610 GCF_000754665.1 Bison bison bison | reverse complement strand
TGGCCTTTCCATACTCTGGCAGTTTGTGGTTCCTCTTTATTGTGGAGGTTCCTCACTGTGGGTGGGGTTGGACGGGTAGCTTGTCAAGGTTTCCTGGTTATGGAAGCTCATGTCAGTGTTCCGATAGGTGGAGCTGGATTTCTTCTCTCTGGAGTGCAGTGAAGTGTCTAGTAGTGAGTTTTGAGACGTCAGTGGGTTTGGTGTGACATTGGGCAGCCTGCATATTGAAGCTCAGGGCTATGTTCTTGTGTTGCTGGAGAATTTGCATGGTATGTCTTGCTCTGGTTCTTGTTGCCTCTTGGGTAGTGCTTGGTTTCATTGTAGGTATGGAGGCTTTTGATGAGCTCTTATTGATTAATGATCCCTGGAGTCAGGAGTTCTCTGGTGTTCTCAGGATTTGGACTTAAGCCTCCTGCATCTGGGTTTCAGTCTTATTCTTACAGTAGCCTCAAGACTTCTCCATCTATAGAGCACCAATGATAATACTCTAGGTTAACAATGAAAAGTTTCTCCACAGTGAGGGACACCCTGAGAGGTTCACAGAGTTACATGGAAAAGAGAAGATGGAGGAGAGAAATAGAGGTGACCAGGAGGAGAAGAGGGGGAATCA
>NW_011493356.1:4739-5392 GCF_000754665.1 Bison bison bison | reverse complement strand
CATCTCATATCTGTCTTTTTATTAGCTTTAGACAATGCTTGAGCCAGAAATTGCATTTTATATGGTTCTGACCCAATATCCTGGCAAACTTTAAGCTATTCTTCTAGAGGGGCGCCTTGTGCTTTGAGAGGCTGAATCACCTTTTTACATTCTGAGATAGCATTGTCATAAGCAAGAACTTGCACCAGCAAATCTCTCAACCCAGGTTGTAAGACTGTTTTATTTAGATTTTGATGTAGCCTGGCGATGAAATCTACATAAGATACCCCATTTGATTGTTTAATTTGGGTAAATGAAATCGAGGCTTGTCTGGGTGGATTTATTCTCTCCCAGGCTTTTAAACATACCATTCTCACTTGAGTGAGTAATTGATGATCAAATTGTAACTGAGCTTGAATGCCAAAATGTGCCCCACTACCCATTAATTGATCAAGTGTTCTATCAGCGGGCAGGTTGGCTGTCTCATTTCTGTGAGCTTCTTGATTTGCCTCATCTTGCCACCAGGACCTAAATTGTAAAACTTTTGAGGTGGATACGTAAGTTCTGGCTATCATTTCCCAGTCGTAAGGAATCAACCATTCAGTTTGTGAAAGTCCCTGAATTAGTTCCATGGTATAAGGAGGATTGGTTCCATATTGGGTACATGCCTGTTT
>NW_011493356.1:0-837 GCF_000754665.1 Bison bison bison | reverse complement strand
AGTTGTTTTTTGGAATTTACTCGACTTTAAATGCTCTTTTGATGAATTTGTGGGGGAGAAAGTGTTCTCCCCATCCTACTCCTCCGCCATCTTGGCTCCTCCCCCCCGAGATCAGTCCTGAGTGTACATTGGAAGGACTGATGCTGAAGCTGAAACTCCAATACTTCGGCCACCTCTTGAGAAGAGTTGACTCATTGGAAAACTCCCTGATGCTGTGAGGGGTTGGGGGCAGGAGGAGAAGGGGACAATAGAGGATGAGATGCTTGGATGGCATCACCGAGTCTATGGACATGAGTTTGTGTAAACTCCGGGAGTTGGTGATGGACAGGGAGGCCTGGCATGTTGTGATTCATGGGGTCGCAAAGAGTCAAACACGACTGAGCAACTGAACTGAAACCTCTTAATCCTGCTAGTTTATTCCCTACACCAGATCCAGAAGCAGAGCACCTATCTCATGACTGTGTTCAGAACTTGGATATATCACTTAATCCCTTTGAACATATAACCGATCAGCCCATGACTGACCCCACAGTCCTATTCTGGTTCATAGACGGCAGTGGCCAGGAACAAGCCCCACTTGGGGCTGGATAGGCTAATGTCCAGGGACAGCACGACAAAGTTATTCCCCCTTACCTCATCAAGTTAGCCACACTCCCAGCTCACACATCCTCACAGCAGGCTGAACTGATAGCTCTTACACAAGTCTTGACCCTAGCCAAAGAGCAAAAGGTAAACATATACACTGACTCCAAGTATGTCTATAACAAACTACATTCTAATATTATAATCTGGAGGGAGAGAGGATTCCTAACTCAAAAGGGCACACCTGTTCTCAGT
>NW_011493355.1:4683-5297 GCF_000754665.1 Bison bison bison | reverse complement strand
TTCCGATCTTGCTGCGATTCATGGGGTTGCAAAGAGTTGGACGAAGCTGAGCGACTGATCTGATCTGATCTGCCCCCATTAATGGCACCCCACTGCAGTACTGTTGCCTAGAAAATCCCATCCATGGAGGAGCCTGGTAGGCTGCAGTCTATGGGGTCTCGAAGGGTCGGACAGGACTGAGTGACTTCACTTTCACTTTTCACTTTCATGCATTGGAGAAGGAAATGGCAACCCACTCCAGTGTTCTTGCCTGGAGAATCCCAGGGACAGAGGAGCCTGGTGGGCTGCTGTCTCTGGGGTCGCACAGAGTTGGGCATGACTAAAGTGACTTAGCAGCAGCATCAGCAGCCCCTATTAAGTAAACAAGGAATTCATTGTGTGCGTGTTGCTAAGTCTCTTTGCAACCCCATGGACTGCTAGGCTCCTCTGTTCAGGGATTTCCCAAGCAAGAATACTGGAGTTGGGGGTCATTCCTTCTCTAGGGGATCTTCCCGACCTACAGATCGAACCCATGTCTCCTGCTTGGCAGGCGGATTCTTTACCACTGTGCCATCTGGGAAGCCCAAGGATTCAATACTGTGAGCAATTGTTGACTGAGTGGATCATTGAATACA
>NW_011493355.1:0-696 GCF_000754665.1 Bison bison bison | reverse complement strand
TGAGTTGTGTCTGACTCTGTGACCCCGTGGACTGCAGCACAGCAGGCTTCCCTGTCCTTCACCATCTCCTGGAGCTTACTCAAACTCATGTCCATTGAAACAGTGATGCCATCAAACCATCTCATCCTCTGTTGTCTGCTTCTCCTCTTGCCTTCAATCTTTCCCAGCACCAGGGTCTTTTCTAATGAGTGAGTTCTTTGCATCAGGTGGCCAAAGTATTGGAGCTTCAGTTTCAGCATCAGTCCTTCCAATGAATACTCAGGGTTGATTTCTTTTAGGATTGTCTGGTTTGATCTCCTTGCAGTCCAAGGAACTCTCGGGAGTCTTCTCCAACACCCCATTGGCCTTGAACATCTTTTAAAATATGAAGTTTACAAAAAAGAAATTGGCACACATTCCTTTTCAAAACTCTTCCAAAGGAGCCATGTTGCATGACTCCAGGGGCATCATTAATACAAATTATCATGTGAATGTCTCCTCAGAGTTGTAAACATGTAGTGGATTTCTTAGAAAGGATCAATTCCTACCTAGTAGATCTGCCTTTTGTTTATTTTCATCCACTCCCTTTCTGCCTCTGCTGTACATTCTGACTCAGAAATATACCCAAGGATCTTACTTAGATTGTTTGGTTTCTGTTTTCTCATCTACAAAATGTAACTGGATAGACACTTGTAGATACACACGTGCAGTGATGCA
>NW_011493354.1:22256-22626 GCF_000754665.1 Bison bison bison | reverse complement strand
AGTTCACTCAGACTCACGTCCATCGAGTCAGTGATGCCATCCAGCCATCTCATCCTCTGTTGTCCCCTTTTCCTCCTGCCCCCAATCCCTCCCAGCATCAGAGTCTTTTCCAATTATCTGTATATATTTTATTTTAAAAAGCACACTCACACACAAACATGTACATACACACAGACCCATATATATCCCCATTTATGGACTTTAAGTAATGTAGAAATCTAGATAATAACATTTGAAATAGAATATGAAGATTGGGATACATGTCTCTTTCAATTCTGGTTTCTTCAGTGTGTATGCCCAGCAGGATGCTTGGAGCTGGTGCACTGGGATGACCCAGAGGGATGGTATGGGGAGGGAGGTGGGAGAGGGG
>NW_011493354.1:19415-20551 GCF_000754665.1 Bison bison bison | reverse complement strand
ATAATGCCATTTGCAGCAACATGGATAGACCTAGAGATTATCATACTGAGTGAAGTAAATCAGTAGAGAAACATCATATTGTATCACTTACATGGTACAAATGAACTTATTTGTGAAAAGCAAACTTATGGATACCGGGGGGAAAGGGAGGGGTAAATTGGGAGATTGAGATTGACACATGCACACTGTTGATGTAGTTTGGTCGATGAGTCATGTCCGACTTTTTGGGACCCCATGGACTGTAGCCTTCAAGTCTCCTCTGTCCATGGGATTTTCCAGGCAGGAATATTGGAGTGGTTTCCCATTTCCTACCCAGTGGTCTTTTGGATACAGGCATGAACCCATGTCTCCTGTGTTTCTTGACTTGGCAGGTAGATTCTTTACCACAGCGCCACCTGGGAAGTCCTCTAAGTGGTTTCTTATTTTCCTTGAGTACTTGTGATCCTCATAGCCTTGCATCAGTGTGCATTTAAAGAAGTTGGTATCTCTTCCTGTCTTGGCATAGAAAGTCCTTCACCAGACAGTCTGTCATGGGCCAGATGATTATGTCTTTTGGTCAGCTTCCTTCTGGAGTCCTAAAATGGGCAGGTCTTATGTCTGGGCAGGTGATTGATAAGGTCTGATGCTTGGGGCCCTGGGGATAGACCTTGACTTTGGGTTTGGAGAGGTTGATGAGGCATCAGGGAACACTGGAATGGGCCTGGCAGTTGGGCTGCAAGAGCTGCCCCCATGCTGGGGTAGACTGAAAGCTCTGGTTAAACAGGAGTCATGCTGACTTGGTGCTTAGATGAGCTTGGAGCCTAAGGTCTCAACAATCATATGGTATCCTATTCTCAGGACCAGCCTACAGCTTGGGTCAATGCAGGATGTCCTCAGGCGTGGGGGCATGGAACATTGTTCTACTGGAGCCTCAGGCTGGGGAAGTCTGCCTGGAGCCTGAGGCTGCAGGGGGTGGCCTGGTGTATGGGTTACAATGAGGTCAGACAAACACTTCAGCTTCTTTCTGTCATGGGGAGGGTGTCTGTCTAAAATGCTTTGTTGCCCACTTGTGGAAAAGTTGTAATGAGGATAACAGAAAAATGTCTTTACTAATTTTTTCTCTTATTAATGTACTATAATCAACAGCCTAGAATCCT
>NW_011493354.1:17368-19315 GCF_000754665.1 Bison bison bison | reverse complement strand
CATCAAACCTGGACTGGCAATTCGTTTCATATATGATATTATACATGTTTCAATGCCATTCTCCCAAATCATCCCACCCTCTCCCTCTCCCACAGAGTCCAAAAGACTGTTCTATACATCTGTGTCTCTTTTGCTGTCTCATATACAGGGTTGTCATTACCATCTTTCTAAATTCCATAAATATGCATTAGTACACTGTATTGGTGTTTTTCTTTCTGGCTTTCTTCACTCTGTATAATAGGCTCCAGTTTCATCCACCTCATTAGAACTAATTCAAATGTATTCTTTTTAATGGCTGAGTAATACTCCATTGTGTATATGTACCACATAGCCTTCTTATCCATTCATCTGCTGATGGACGTCTAGTTTACTTCCATGTTCTGGCTATTATAAACAGTGAAAGCAGAGAAGTTTCATTTCAATATTTTCTTTATGAATCAGTGCCAAAATGGCAACCCACTCCAGTATCTTGCCTGGAGAATCCCAGGGACAGAGGAGCCTGCTGGGCTGCCATCTATGGGGTCGCACAGAGTCGGACACGACTGAAGCGACTTAGCAGCAGCAGCCCCTTTAGGATATTCTATTTCCATTTCTTGCCAGGGATTCCTTTACTAGTCTCAGGATCTTTTTCGAGTATAATTTATACCATTTTTATTAAAAATATCTTTCATTTAATTGAGGAATATATATTGAGTATCAGATATTTTTCAGGCACTACCCAGGCAAGGAGTATTGGATACTGAGGAAAAAACATCTATACAATCCAGTAACAGAGAAAGAATACAAACAAATAAAATAATGATATAATAGGTCAGATGGTGACAAGTGTGATGAAGAAAACAGAAGCAGGTATAAAAGAAAGAGTGAAGAGCATCCACTATTTTTTATTGGGTGTTCTGGCAGGACTGCAGTCAAGATGATGTTTCAAAAGAGACCTTAAGGAAGAGACAGCAGGGGGAATGAACTCATCTGGGGAAGTGTATGACTGGCAGAGGGCATGGCCCTTGTAAAAGTCCTGAGGAAGGTGCCTGTTTCAATCAGTCATGTATAGGAAAGGAAGGCAGTGTCTGATAGGGGAATGAGAAAGACGGAGGGTGATGAGAGATGATGTCAGAGAATGTTGAGCAACAAGGTGACCTCCCTGATGAAGTAATTTCAAGTCACAGGTGTCCCTCCTCCACACCATGTAGCTTTACACCTTATTAATCTGGTTGCAAAGACATCCCATGAATTGTTACCATCTGTTGGTTGAGTTCTGGTCTCTGTATTATTAAGGGTCATCTTGAAAATATAAGCCCAGTTACTTCTGCACAGAAAAGAAACAGTCATTGTTTTCCTTGTTTGATTTTTTCTGTGTTTTGTTTTCAAGCAGTTTATTAAATTTCTTTAAGAGGATTATTATATATATTTAGTTAGACAGTTTACAGATCTCTATTTCTTTAGGGGCATTCATAGGAGCTGTATTAGTTTTCTTGCAGTTTGTGTGTGTTCAGTCATGTCTGACTTTTTGCAACCCCATAAACTGTCGCGTGCCAGGCTCCTCTGCCCATGGAATTTTCCAGGCAGGAATATTGGAGTGGTTTCCCATTTCCTACCCAGTGGTCTTTTGGATACAGGCATGAACCCATGTCTCCTGTGTTTCTTGACTTGGCAGGTAGATTCTTTACCACAGCGCCACCTGGGAAGTCCTCTAAGTGGTTTCTTATTTTCCTTGAGTACTTGTGATCCTCATAGCCTTGCATCAGTGTGCATTTAAAGAAGTTGGTATCTCTTCCTGTCTTGGCATAGAAAGTCCTTCACCAGATAGCCTGTTATGTTTGTGGATGGGCCAGATGGTTATGTCTTTTGGTCAGCTTCCTTCTGGAGTCCTAAAATGGGAAGATCTTTGTCTGGGCAGGTGATTGATAAGGCCTGATGCTTGGGGCCCTGGGGATAGACCTTGACTTT
>NW_011493354.1:17074-17268 GCF_000754665.1 Bison bison bison | reverse complement strand
GAAAAGCCCAAATATGAGAGGCTGCAGTTCTGGTTCCTTTGATAATCCCAGAAGAAGAAATCCTGAAACTTGTGTGCTATTACTGGTTCCATAAGGTAGATGTAATGACTAGAAAAGAAAAAAATAATATGACTAATTTTCATACAAATGGGCATTACTAGCTAGGTGAAATATTACAATTTTATATATATATA
>NW_011493354.1:12361-16645 GCF_000754665.1 Bison bison bison | reverse complement strand
CTCATCCTCTGTTGTCCCCTCCCCATCCTGCCCCCCAATCCCTCCCAGCATCAGAGTCTTTTCCAATGAGTCAACTCTTCACATGAAGTGACTCAGAGAAAATATTTCTCATCTATCTATCACCTGTACTTTTAAAATATGTGTTGCTTAATGTATATCATTATATTCTAATAGGGCTTCCCAGGTGGCACTAGTGGTAAACAGATCCAGTGCTAATTCAGAAGCTTCAGGAGGTGTGAGTTCGATTCTTAGGTTGGGAAGATACCCTGGAGGAGGACATGGCCACCCACTCCAGTATTCTTGCCAGGATAATCCCATGGACAGAGGAGCCTGACGGGGTCACAATGAGTTGGACACAACTGAGCATACAGCATGATACTCTAATAAATTAGTTAACAGGAAAAAATTAAATTTGAGGTATTAATTAAAAATTAATAAGTCAGATAATATTTAGAGTGAAGTATGGAATATAGGTCTTCTAACTGGGAAGAAAGCAAAGTGCTATACATGGATATAGGAATTGTGACATCAGGTAAAGGGATTCACATTTCAGAAACTCATTTTTTCTGTAAATGGGTAAACTGGATATAGACAAGGAATGAACTGACCATAAATATGTTCAAGGCAAAAGAACACAAGTCACACAGTTTCATGGATGAGCCTTAGAAACACAATGAAGAGACTTCTAGCTGAATAAAGACTCATCAAGTGGCAAACAGGGCTCAGGACCACTCCCTATCATACTGTCTCATTCAATAATAAAGTCATTATGACAAGTTATTTTATTTTATGTTGGCTTGTTATGCTGCAATAACTGATACAATAACCCAAAGGCACAGAACTGAAGGCAATGAAAATAATCTACCTTATCTTATTTTTGACATTTATTCTGATATTTGAAGATAGCATTTCTGATTGTATCATTATTTATGATACAAATCTCTGCCTGCAATTCCTGGGTCTAGAAGAGCCGCTGGAGAAGGGATAGTCTACCCACTCCAGTATTCCTGGGCTTCCCTTGTGGCTCAGCTGGTGAAGAATTTCCCTGCAATGCGGGAGACCTGGATCCAATCCCTGGGTCGGGAAGATCCCCTGGAGCAGGGAAAGGCTACCTACTCCAGTATTCTGGCCTAGAGAATTCCATGGACTGTATGGTCCATGGGGTTGCAAAGGGTTGGACACGACTGAGAGACTTTCACTTTCACAAGTAACAGTAGTAAAAAATGACTACACTGATATCCTTTCCAGCTACCTAGGAGAACTTGGAAGGACATGCAGGTTGGTGCAGAAACTCGGCTGACCCTGAATCACATGACTAAGAAGATTCACATTGTCTTGGGAATCATTTATGATAATAAAGATTTAAGAAATGTCCCTGTATAGGAGATATATAATAGATGATTGTGGTTATTCACTGTCCCTCTAGTGTTCATAATGAAATTTAGAAAAGGATGAGTTATTTTACTTAGAGCAATAGAAAGAATCATGTTTGTATGCATCACTGGAAGATTTCAAGAAAAACAACAACAACAACAGTAATTCAATGAAAAACCTTAAAACATACCTCCCAAAACTTCACACCAAAGAATAAACCCCCCTTAAACAAGTGATATATATCTTACTTCAAAAAGTAAGTGTATATTTTGAAAAATAAATATTATGCAGAGTGATACAAAGTATAAGTTAAAGCTTGCTTCATCATATTCAAGGTCATATGAATCCAATGGTTTATTCAAATATTCGTTTTCATGGAGACATCACTAGGAGACATGTATTTGGTAGACAAAGTTAGGGGCTAGTGTTGGCACTGCGCATACAGGTCGTATAAGAAAAAGAATACTCACTCCAGTATTTTTGCTGGGTATTAATTAATTGAAATTAATTAATGAAAACAAATGATTAGCTAAACGCACTATATGTTGCTGCTGCTAAGTCTCTACAGTCGTGTCTGACTCTGTGTGACCCCATAGACGGCAGCCCACCAGGCTCCTACGTCCCTGGGATTCTCCAGGCAAGAACGCTGGAGCAGTATATGTTGAATCTATATAATTATGAAAAACAACTGTTATTGATACACAAGCAGTTGTGCTTATATAGTGAAAAATGCTGGTCTCAGATTTTGCTCTCCTATAAACTTATATAAATGACCTTGTTTTCTCAAATGTGTTCTTCTTTACCCCCATAGGTTTAGTACAGCCTATAGTTATGCTTTTAGGAAAACTAATGGAAGATTACATAGGATTAAATATGACATTTGAGAAAAAAATACTGAGAAATGCATATTGTCCCACGAGACAAATGAGATTCTTCAAATATTTAATATTCGAGGTTTGGAATAAATTTGGAATAATTGGAAGACAAAAAAGGGGGAAAATGTTCAATATCAGAGAGAATAAAGCATAATAATGGTAGTTAAAGTTTTTTAGATAAATGGAAGCCAAAGAAATAAAAATTCCAGAAATAAATAGAAAGAGCAAGTTCTAGTTTCAAAATGTGATTCAAATAATCACAATTTATGGCTTTGAAGTTGTGAATTAACAGCAGTTCTTCAACATCAAGTCAATTATCTCTTTTATAGTTTCCTTTGTAAATAATATTTTCAGAGCTCCTTTTATGTCATTGTTCCTGAGACTGTAGATGAAAAGGTTCAACATGGGTGTGACCACGGTGTACATCACCGAGGTGATTATGCTTGACTGTAGCCGTGGGTATCAGCAGAAGCAATGAACACTCCTAGGACTGAAGAGTAAAATAAGGAGACAACTGAGAGGTGAGATGCACAGGTGGAAAATGCTTTATACTTCCCTTGAGCTGATTAGATTCCACATACAGAGGAGACTGAGAGTAAGAGTAAAGAATACATGTGAAGGAACCACCACTGATCAGCACTCCTGCAAAATACATCACCATGTCACAGATGGAGGTGTTAGAACAGGCAAGTAGGACAACCTGACTGGTTTCACAGAAAAAGTGAGGGATTTCATTGTTTGTACAGAAGGACAGCTGCATCACCATTAAGCTCTGTAGCAATGAATACAGGAAACTCATAATAAAAGATGACAGAACCAGGAGACCACAGAGCCAGAGTTTCATGATGACCATGTAGTGCAGAGGGTGACAGATGGCCACATACTGGTCATAGGCCATCACAGTCAGGAGGAAGTCATCCAGTTCCCCAAACAGTAAGAAAAAATACATCTGGATGATGCAGCCTTCATAGGTTATGACTTTGTTGTGAGTCTGGATGTTCCACAGCATCTTTGGGATGGTGGTGGAGGTGAACCAGATGTCTGCAAAGGACAAGTTGGAGAGGAAGAAGTACATGGGGGTATGCAGGTGGGGGTCTGAGCTGACAGCCAGGATGATGAGCAGGTTTCCAAACACAGTGATCAGGTACATGGAGAGGAAAAGCCCAAATATGAGAGGCTGCAGCTCTGGTTCCTTTGACAATCCCAGAAGAAGAAATCGTGAAACCTGTGTGTTATTACTGGTTCCATAAGGTAGATGTAATGACTAGAAAAGAAAAAAATAATATAACTAATTTTCATACAAATGGGCATTACTAGCTAGGTGAAATATTACAATTATATATATATATATATAGCTTGTATATATTAAAGTTTTAAATTAAGCCATACACACACACACACGCACACACACGCACATACACCAGTGAAGAAGCCACTACCTAGCAGCACTTGTATATATGGCTTAACTGAAAACTTACATGCGTGCTAAATCGCTTCAGTCATGTCTGACTCTTTGTGACCCTATGGATGGTAGAACACCAGGCTCCTCTGTCCATGGGATTCTCCAGGCAAGAATACTGGAGTGGGTTGCCCTCCAGGGGATCTTCCCAACCCAGGGATCGAATCTGCATCTCTTATGTCTCCTGCATTGGCAGACTGGTTCTTTAGAACTAATGGTGCCACCTGGGAAGCTCAACTCATACACACACACACACACACACACACACATACACACACACATATATATATATATAGAGAGAGAGAGAAAGAGAGATCTATATCTAGATTTATGTAGAAACAGAGAGATAGTAACTCACTCCAGTATTCTTGCCTGAAAAATCCCATGGACAGAAGAGTCTGGTGGGCTGCAGTCCAAAGGGTTTCAGAAGAATCAGACACAATTGAGCAACTAAGCTCACTCACACACACACATAGAGTTTGAATCTCATCCCCTTAAAGGATTCTTTGTGGCTTCCCTGTATATGAATTCTTGTCTCAGCTTTGTCCTACAAAAGTCCTACAATCTAATCATGAA
>NW_011493354.1:9797-11751 GCF_000754665.1 Bison bison bison | reverse complement strand
GAATGTAAGAAGGAGGTGATGAAGGGTTTTATTAGAGGATGCTGAAGAATAAAGTGGGTTCCCTGCTATTGTTAAAACTTCAAGACACGGGGAGTTCCTTGTCCATGTGTTCTTTGCACTCTGTGTATCCCCTGGATACCCAGATTAACTAATAAAGCAGAAAAAATATGTAAATGATAAAAGAGATATCACTATGATATCAAGTCACTTTATCAATTCAACATCCCATTATAAAAATAAGCAATGGGAATAAATCCACAATTTAGAAAAGGAAATGCATAATATACAACAATAGTGGGAGATTTTTAAGGTGAAATGGTAAAATAAACTTCTAAACTATATTAATAACAACTTTTGAAATTAAAAACTTGACACTGCATCTTGGAACTACCACATATTAGCTGTTTGAATTTTGAGAGGCAACTGAACCATTCAAAAACTTACATCTTTACCCAAATAGTGAGAATAGGGGTATTTATCCTCCTGAAAGTGTTAGTCACTCAGTCATGTCTGACTCTTTGTAACCCCATGGACTGTAGCTTGCCAGGCTCCTCTGTTCATGGAATTCTCCAGGCAAGAATATGGAATGGGTTGTCATTCCCTTCTCCAGGGGATCTTCCCAACCCAGGGACTGAACCCAGTTCTCTCACATCGCAGGCAGATTCTTTCCCATATGAGCCATGAGGGAAGCCCCTATTCTCCTAAGGAGATGGTTGACAATCTATGTAAAAAGATTAGCATGAACACTGGGCTTGGGTCCCTGTGTTATATAGCAGCTCCCCATTACCTCTCTTGACAGTTTATATAGATCAATGCTAGCAAACTCTGGGCTCTGGGTTTGCTCTCAGGTGATCTCAGGTACACATGCATGGATTTGATCTTCTTGGACCCTTTCCTGCAGTAACTCCTGGACTTGCCAACTCACCTGGTTGGGAACTCTGAGAGGAAGATCACTGCGAGAAGGTCCAAACTCCTCCTGGATGGTTAATAATGGAGACTGAAGCTCTGGCCCCACAAAATACAGCTGAAATGAGGCTTGCATGAGTCTCTCAGCCAAACTTAGGACTCTAACAGCAATAACCACATTCCATTCAGTGCAAGGTTGTACAGACTAAGGGGAGCAGCAGAGGAGATATTTACAGCTCCTCCATCTACTAATCAGCACATTTCCCTCTTTCTACTCCAACGTCTAGGCCCGTGATTTCCCTATGGGACACTGGTCTGAACAGTGAAGGGAATGTCCTGGAGATTCTGTGTTCCCAAGAGACCAGGTTAGAGTCAAGAGAATCAACTGCTAATTATCATTGTTCTTCCTCATGCACTTTGCTGACTTCTTCAGTCTAACCTTTGAAAAATGCCTCATCCCAAACCTGATTTTCTCCAAGTTTAGGAATAGATCACATTCCTTCCTGGAGTAGATCCCTTGACTCTTCAAATATTGACTTGTAGTAGAGACACAACCCCTGATGTCTAGAAAAAGTTGCTCTTCTCCTCCTCAGCAAGGACAAGGAGGAGCACTGTACAGCTTAGCTTGGTGCCACATTGTCCAAAATCACTAGGAATTTCTTAATTATATCACAAGTTGAGTTCTGATTTAATCCCTCATATTGAAATGTTTGTTCATTGTAATGAATATATTTATATTCTTTTCCTGCGATAGTCTGAATGCAAAATAGGGAAATAAATAGATTCTTCCCTCTAGCTTCCAGAGGAAATCAAGCCCTGCAAACATGTTGATTTTAGTCCAGAGAAACCCATATCATGCTTCCGAACTCCAGAATTGTCAGAGCATAAGTTATTTATTTAAATCACTAGTGTGGTAATTTTATCTTAACACTAGAAATTGAATACAGATATTTTTTCCCAGTAAAATTTTGTTCAGGAAATGGAGATTATACTTCTCAGTTCATTTATTGAGCTTCCCCTGGGGAAAGATATTTTGTGTTATAATCCC
>NW_011493354.1:8076-9697 GCF_000754665.1 Bison bison bison | reverse complement strand
CAACGCTTCCTGTATCCTGTATCGAAATTGGACTGGCGATTCATTTCACATATGATATTGTACATGTTTTAATGCCGTTCTCCCAAATCATCCCCCCACCTCCCTCTCCCACAGACTCCAATAGGCTGTTCTATATATATGTGTCTCTTTTGCTGTCTCGTACACAGGGTTATTGCTACCATCTTTCTAAATTCCATATATATGCATTAGTATACTGCATTGGTGTTTTTCTTTCTGGCTTACTTCACTCTGTATAATAGGCTCCAGTTTCATCCACCTCATTAGAACTGATTCAAATGTATTCTTTTTAATGGCTGAGTAATACTCCATTGTGTATATGTACCACAGCTTTCTTATCCATTCATCTGCTGATGGACAGCTAGGTTGCTTCCATGTCCTGGCTATTATAAACAGTGCTTCGATGAACATTGGGGTACACATGTCTCTTTCACTAGTACAGCCACTATGGAGAACAGTGTGGAGATTCCTTACCATTAGAAATTGAATACAGATATTTTTTTCCCAGTAAAATTTTGTTCAGGAAATGGAGATTATACTTCTCAGTTCATTTATTGAGCCTCCCCTGGGGAAAGATATTTTGTGTTATAATCCCGTCTTAATTGGGAAGAGGAAATTTAAATTCAACTTGGGGATATTCAATCTCTTTATCTGATAGAGATTTTCTCATGGCATACATGTAAACTTGCTTCAGATTGTGATGTCCATGAGGCATTAAGATAGGAAAAGTAATTATTTAATTTGTTGTCTACCATTTACACTATATTCAGTCAAGCATTCATTATTTTTACATGTATCCTCTCCATCTTTCTCACACATTTCCTTGTAACATAAAACATGAGGCTGTGTACAAATCAATGTGCATATGTTTATTTGAAATAAAAATTTGTATAAATGAATACATATACACATGGCTGTCTTCTTTGAAGGTTTTATTTGGACCCATCAAAATATATCCACACATCTCATTTCTTACAACATTTGTCTGAAGTTATGTTTACTATCTCACATTTTCTTCAGAAACAAGGACAGTAAGACCCAGGAGATTAAATTTTTGACAGTTTCCTAAAAATGATATTAGAGTTATTGTGAACTTTCTTGAACTATACATAAACAGAACTGTGCAGTGTATCCTGTTATTTCTGTAAGACTTCTATATTTTGTTAAAAAGTGCATTTTAACTATGTGCAGATTATAGGATGTAAATAATGCCAGTGAGTCTATCATTGTTGTTCAGTCACTAAGTCTTGTCCCACTCTCTGTGACCTCGTGGACTATAGCACGCCAGGCTCATCTGTCCTTCACTATCTCATGGGGTTTCTCAAACTCATGTCCATTGAGTCAATGATGCCATCCAACCATTTTATCCTCTGTTGCCCCTTCACCTCCTGCCCTTAATCTTTCTCATCAAGTGTCTTTTCCACTTTTCCAATGAGTCAGCTCTTTGCATCAGGTGGCCAAAGTATTGGAGCTTCAGCATCAATCCTTCCAATGAATTATTCAGGGTTGATTTCCTTTAGGATTTGGTTTGATCTCCTTGCAGTTCAAGGAACTCTCAAGAGTTTTCTCCAGCACCACAGTTCAAAAGTGTCAATTCTTTGGC
>NW_011493354.1:6637-7022 GCF_000754665.1 Bison bison bison | reverse complement strand
AAAGACACAGAAGTATAGAACAGTCTTTTGGATTCTGTGGGAGAGGGAGAGGGAGAGGGTGGAATTATTTGGGAGAATGGCATTTAAACATGTATAATATCATATATGAAATGAATCATTAGTCCAGGTTTGATGCATGATACAGGATGCTTGGGGCTGGTGCACTGGGATGACCCAGTGGGATGGTGTGGGGAGGGAAGTGGGAGGAGGGTTCAGGTCGGGGAACACGTGTACACCCATGGCTCAAGTTGATGTGTGGCAAAACAAATACAATATTGTAAAGTAAAAAAAAAAAAAAGGAAGAAGAAGAATCAGTACAATGTGATGATGGTTAAAATGTAAAGAATGGATACAAAAGACATGAAGAATTAAAAGACTTTGGGTT
>NW_011493354.1:5865-6537 GCF_000754665.1 Bison bison bison | reverse complement strand
TCCCTCTGGGTCATCCCAGATATGCATTTTTTGTGTAGGAAAACTGGTGAACCTGATTTATATGCTTTGACAGGAATTCAAGCTCTTGCTTGAGGTATTCTTTGACCAGAAAGATGAAGAAATTTCTGATCGTAAAGGGGATATATAATGAAAGATACTGATAATGATTAATCATGATACCTTTAGTGGTTATGGCAACACTTTAAATCAGGGAGTTATTTCATTTAAAGCAATGCAAGGAGGAGCCATATTATCAGCAATATCAATAGAAGGAACATGACAGGCTTCAGTCCTTGGGTCAAAAAAAAGAGTCAAAGCAAAAGAGACACAGATGTATAGAACAGTAATTTGGACTCTGTGGGAAAGGGAGAGGGTGGAATGATTTGGGAGAATGGCATTGAAACATGTATAATATCATATATGAAATGAATCCCCAGCCCAGGTTCGATGCATGATACAGGATGCTTGGGGCTGGTGCACTGGGATGACCCAGAGGGATGGTATGGGGAGGGAGGTCAGAGAGGGGTTCAGGTTGGGGAACACGTGTACACCCATGGCGGATTCATGTTGATGTATGGCAAAACCAATACAATATTGTAAAGTAAAAAAAAGAAGAAGAAGAGGAAGAAGAAGAAGAAGAAGAAGAAGAAGAAGAAGAAGAAGAAGAAGAAG
>NW_011493354.1:4876-5765 GCF_000754665.1 Bison bison bison | reverse complement strand
TTGGGAAGGACCCTGATACTGGGAAAGATTGAAGGCAGGAGGAGAAGGGGACAACAGAGGACAAGATGGTTGTATGGCATCACCAACTAGATGGACATGTTTGAGCAAGCTCTGGGAGTTGGTGATGGACAGGGAAGCCTGGCATGCTGCAGTCCATGGGGTCACAAAGAGTCGGACACAAGGGAGCAACTGACTTGAACTGTTAAACCTATCAATTGTATTTGTTTCCAAGTGTGTTTTTTCATAGAGTTTGTACAACCTAGTACTCTTAGGAAACCTAAGTAAATATTGCATGGGATTACATTTTTCATTTGAGAAAAATTATTAAGAATTGCATATAGTCCTACGAGATAAATGGGAATGTCCAAATATTTCTTTTCCAAGATGGCAAATAAATTAGGAATAATAGGAAGACAACAAAGGGGAAAACTCTCAGTATCACAGAGAGAAGAAAGCTTAATAAAGTGAGTTAACTTATATAGATAAATGGAAGCCAAAGAAATAAAAATTCCAGAAATAAATAGAAAGAGCAACTTCTACTTCAAAATGAAATTTTAAAAATTCACCATTTATGGCTCTGAGTTTTAAGCCCTGCAATCAGTGGCAGTTCTTCAGCCCCAGGACAATTAACTCTTTATTAGTTTCCTTCCCAAATATTTTCAGAGCTTTTTTAATGTCTGTATTCCTGAGACTGTACATGAAGGGATTCAGCATGGGTGTGACCACACTGTACATCACCGAGGCGATCACACTTGAGTGTGAGCTGTGAGTATCAGCAGAGGTAAGGTACACTCCCAGGACTGAACAAGAAAATACATGTACTGGAGGCCACCAGGCTCCTCTGTCCATGGAGCTTTTCAGGCAAGAACACTGGAGTGAGTTGCCAATA
>NW_011493354.1:4208-4776 GCF_000754665.1 Bison bison bison | reverse complement strand
GTGGGGAGGGAAGTGGGAGGAGGGTTCAGGTCGGGGAACACGTGTACACCCATGGCTCAAGTTGATGTGTGGCAAAACAAATACAATATTGTAAAGTAAAAAAAAAAAAAAGGAAGAAGAAGAATCAGTACAATGTGATGATGGTTAAAATGTAAAGAATGGATACAAAAGACATGAAGAATTAAAAGACTTTGGGTTAAAGATGTAAAAAAAAAAAAAGAGTCAAACACAACTTAGTGACTAAGCAACAACAGTTCAAGGTAATATCAATTTACCTTTTTATTTTAATTTGTTTCTGTGCAGAAATCACTAACAGACATGTATTTGATAATCGATTTTAATCAAGAGCTAGTGTTGGAGCTGTGTACACAAAGGTGAGTTAGAGAAGAGGATTACCCTAGTCAGGAGAATAAAAACAAATAGGCTGCTATAAGACAATGTATGTTAATTTATATTATTATGAAATGCAACTAAATTAGTAATATACTATGATTGGTGGACATATAGTGAAAAAGCTGTGGTCTTAGATTTTCCTGTCATATAAACTTATCAACTGACTCTTTGGTAA
>NW_011493354.1:0-691 GCF_000754665.1 Bison bison bison | reverse complement strand
GAAAAATAATTGCAAAATAAAGCTATTTAGCATACTGCTTTTTAATTCTCAAAGATATTTTTAATCTGAATACCCAGAGTGAAAAAGAGATAATGTAACATTAATGTATCATGAACTTTTATTACAAAGTAATATTTGCAAACAATACATTGGTCTGGATCTTTCTTACAAATATAGAAATGTTTCAAAAGTAGCCCATCTTAAAAATTAAAAAAAAAAAGAAATACCCACAATTCATCGGACTACCTCCACTCCAAATGATTTTTATTTACTTTCTTTTTTTCCAAAACCCCTTAGATAAGTCCTGCTTTTACTAGAAGCACTATACACCAGCCATTCTTGACTCTAAGGGGTTACCTTCACTTAATAGTCAACAGTCACCCCTGTGAAGGTGCATGCTCACATCCCTTTTCAGCATGATAAATAAATGTATTAATTAGTTAATCAGAAAAGCAAACAACTAGCAATATCTTAGCATTGGGCCCAGCAAGCGGCTATCAGGTGACCTCAAGGATATGTTCTTGGATTTGATTTTCTCTGATCCTTTTCCACAGTATCTCCTGGACTCACCAACTCACCTGGATGGGTACTCTGAGAGGAAGGTCACTGAGGGGAACTCCAAACTCCTCCTGGATGGTTAATGATGGAGACTGAGTCTCTGGCTCCTCAAAAGACAGCAGGAAGGAGGGTG
>NW_011493353.1:9417-9862 GCF_000754665.1 Bison bison bison | reverse complement strand
GACACCATGTGTGTGTGTGTGTGTGTGTGTGTGTGTGTGTGTGTGTGTGTGTGTATGTTGGTGGGGTATTCTCTCTACTTCCATCTTAAGCATATACCTCTTCCAGGTTTAGAAACAGGGAAGAGAATCAGAAATGTAGTGGTATTGGTATATAACTGTTGCCTTTTGGAGCCATATTTCTCAGTTTGATTTGGTCTAATTCTTTCTGCAGTTACCGATATATACAGGGTGTGGGTGATACCCAGGTGCCGGGGTCCAGCCCTGGCTGATCCAGGGTATTCGAAGGAGAGACGGCATAGCCGACCTATTTATTTAAATATTTATCAAAGATATAAAGAGTAATAGAATGAGGATAGCTCAGTAGGAAAATTCAGTGGAGAAAAGAGGCTGAATAATTCAGCCAGAAGGTGAGAGAAAGAACGACATGGGGAGACCAAGTTTCAGT
>NW_011493353.1:4874-5277 GCF_000754665.1 Bison bison bison | reverse complement strand
ATTAAATTAATTCAGCAAAGTTTTAAGACACAAAATCAACACAAAATAATTGGTTTTTTTCTCTACACAAAATAAACAACCCAAAAAGAAAATTCAGGGGAAAATTCCATTTATAATACCATCAAAATGAAGAAAATGCCTAGGAATAAACTTAAACAAAGAGTTATATATTGCGATGAGATAAATTAAATAAGACAAAAACATGGAAATATTCTGTATTCATGAATTAGAAGACTTTATATTGTAAAGGTATTAATACTACCAAAGCAATCTACAGATTCAATATAATCCCTATCAAAATCATTATGATGTATTTTGAAGAAGCAGAAAACTTTACTCTAAAATTTGTATGGAATCTCAAAAGACACAGAATAGCCAAAACAATTTTTAAAAATAACAAAGA
>NW_011493353.1:0-553 GCF_000754665.1 Bison bison bison | reverse complement strand
ACTGTGGAAAATTCTTCAAGACATGGGAATACCAGACCACCTGACCTGCCTCTTGAGAAATCTGTATGCTGGAAATGAAGCAACAGTGAGAACTGGACATGGAACAACAGACAGGTTCCAAATTGGGAAAGGAGTACGTCAACGCTGTATATTGTCACCCTGCTTATTTAACTTATACGCAGAGTACATCATGCAAAATGCTGGACTGGAAGAAGCACAAGGTGGAATCAAGACTTCTGCGAGAAATATCACTAACCTCAGATATGCAGATGATACGACCCTTACGGCAGAAAGTGAAGAAGAACTAAAGGGCCTCCTGATGAAAGTAAAAGAGAAGAGTCAAACAGTTGGCTTAAAACTCAACATTCAGAAAATGAAGATCATGGCATCTGGTCCCATCACTTCATGGCAAATAGATGGGAACACAATGGAAACTGACAGACTTTATTTTCGGGGGCTCCAAAATCACTGCAGCCATGAAATTAAAAGATGTTTGCTCCTTGGAAAAAAGTTATGACCAACCTAGACAATATATTAAAAAGCAGAGACAATA
>NW_011493352.1:4891-5492 GCF_000754665.1 Bison bison bison | reverse complement strand
AAATCTCTCTTGACACGTAACAACTCAATTTAAATTCCTGCACTAAAAAACCTGACAAAACTCTAGCATGGCATCTAAGAGCTTAAGGCCGTGTCCCTAGGATGACTCCAGCTCCCCTTAAAATGCCTGCCTGAGGAAGCTCTAGACTGTTAAGAGAAACTGTTTCAGCAAAAACCTGGCAGTAGACAGACAATCTTGTAAACTCCTCTCTTAGAGCAACTGTTACAGCCAAATGCTCTGGAAAGCAAACTCATTCCGAAGGACAGCATGAATAGTGGAGTGCAGATTATTACACAGGCAGGTCCAAGGCAGAGTTTCCTCTTTAGCCAGGGACCCCTAACGACTTTTGTGAAAACCTTATATACCTTAAGTGTACCTGCTCAAGCCCACATCCCCCAATTCCTTAAACCTAGCCTGGAAAATGTTAAAGGGAGATACAATCAGGTTACAGCCATGATTCATAATCAGAAGGGTCAGCTGGTTATACATTGTAGCCTACACCAATGGGGGCCATAAAGATCACAAAGGTGATTGACTACATAGGGGATTATTACATTCTTTCTGGCGAAGGGAAATCTTGGTATGGAATCTGGTGTTTATC
>NW_011493352.1:0-703 GCF_000754665.1 Bison bison bison | reverse complement strand
TGGGTCTTTTGTGGGGAGAAAAGATCACTTGTGCCCCTAATTTAGACAGCAAGTCTCTTCCCAACAAAGGTACTGGGCATTCAGGGATGTATAGAAATTCACGAGTCACTTGGTGTCCCCCCATCTGACATTTTCAGGGTAGGCAGAATGGCCTAATTAGAACGGCTCTTCCCCAGTTACCCCTGCTATAGCAGTGGCCTTTTTTGAGAGGGGTGCCACCGGTTGGGACACCACTGACATTTCTACTCCAGTGTCCACCATAAGGTCAATAATTTAGTCCCCCACTTTTAATTTTACCATGTGCTCTCGGGAATCTGCATCTTTGAGCCCCAGCACCCCTATTCAGTCTCTAGTCCAGCCAGCCCTATAACAGCCGATGCTAAACCCTTTTCCCTGCTATTTTGGGGGCATTCATTTTTCCAGTGGCTGAAGCCTCAGCATTGGGCACATTGATTTGGTTGTAGGGCGACTTCGGGCCTTCTTGTAGAGGACCTGCTGTGAGGCTAGTTCTGGTTGAGAGGGGGCTGGGGAGGTCTAAGGAGGGACCTTCCCAGGGCTGCAGCCAGTACTGCGACCCTCTGGCCTGCCCTCTTATTATCTTCTCTCCGCCTTTTCTAAACTTCCCTTTTTGTCTCCACGTCTCTATTCCTGAATACCCTATCAGCGATCTCAATTATTTGTGAGCTACTCATGGCCAATACCC
>NW_011493351.1:23487-25134 GCF_000754665.1 Bison bison bison | reverse complement strand
ATATATATATATATATACATTTTTTTTTTCCTTGCCAACTTCTCTGGTTAAAACTTCCAGTACAATGCTGAGTAGGAAATGGTGTAAGCAGTCACTACTCTCTTGTTGCTCACTTTGGAGAAAAAGATTTTACCATTGAGTATGATGTTAGCTCTGGATTTTTTGTATGTGGCCTTTTTTGTGTTGAGATAGTTTCCTTCTATTCCGAGTTTAGTGAGATGTTTTTTATGTTTTTTAAAATCATGAAATACTCTTGATTTAAAAAAAAAAGTTTTTTTCCTTCATGAATTGAAAAGATCATATGATTTTCTCCTTCATTCTACTAATGTAACAGGGAAGAGCAAATCTGACTACTTATTAGAACTGTTCCTTTTACTTTGTGTGAGAGTGGCTCAGTCATGTCTTCCTCTTTGCAACCCCATGGACTATACAGTCCGTATAATTCTCCACTCCAGAATACTGGAGTGGGTAGCCTTTCCTTTCTCCAGGGGATCTCCAATCCCTAACCCAGGGATTGAACCCAAGTCTACCTGCATTGCAGGTGGATTCTTTACCAGCTTAGCCACAAGGGAAGCCCTGGAGTGGGTAGCCTATTCCTTCTTCAACGGATCTTCCTGACCAAGGAATTGAACTGGGGTCTCCTGCATTGTAGGCAGATTCTTTACCAACTGAGCCATCAGGGAAGCCCTGATACTTTACTTTTACTTTTAACCCTGATACTTTCCTTTTACTTTAACCTTACTTTAATTTTTAAAAAGTTTATTTATTTTAATTGGAGGCTAATTACCTTACAATATTGTAGTGGTTTTTGCCATACATTTAATCTTTGTACTCTGTTGCCTGTGCTTAGTCATGCTGGCTCTGCACCTTTTCTAAAAGAATGTTGCCTATAGCTTGAAAAACACAAAATAGCCTGATCATGACCTGACTTGAAGAGAGAATAGTTTGTCTTGTTGGAGGTTTACAGGAACATTGTGACCTGACCTTGGGCTGACCTACCTGGACAGCTGCAAGAACAAAGGAGCCTACACCAAGGAGTTTGCAACAACTAACTACACCGTTCCCTCCCCTTGCCTCTAAAAGTGCTTTGCTGAAAGTCTTATAGAGTTCAGGCTTTTTATGGCATGAGCTATCAATTTCCTTGCATGGCCCTTCAATAAAACTTTCTCTGCTCCAAACTCTGACATTTGGGTATTGTTTGGCCTCACTCAGCATTGGGAACACAGACTTATATTCTGTGACATAAATGTGATACATTACCTTGATTGATTTTAGTATGTTGAACTATTCTTATTTCTGGTAGCTTTGGGTTATATCTTTCTAATGAATTGACCCTTTTAGTATTATATACTGTCCTTCTTTGCTTTTTGTAACAGTTTTTATGTTAAAGTCTATTTTGTCTGATAGTAGTATAGTCACCCCTCCTCTCTTTTGGTTACTATTTTGATGGATACCTTTCCCAACATTTTTCAATCTATGCATGCCCTTCGATCTAAGTTGGGTCCCTTGCTGATAGCATACAATTAGATTCTGTTTTTTTAAATCCATTTTGTCAATATATGTCTTTCTATTTGGGAGTTTAATTCACTTACATTTAAAGTAATTGCTATTGGTGAAAAGCTTGCTATTTCAATTTTATTGTTTTCT
>NW_011493351.1:21397-21609 GCF_000754665.1 Bison bison bison | reverse complement strand
ATGTTCTAAACTGTCTAAATACAGATTCCTTTGATCAGTTAAAAGATTGATTAGAAATTGTATTGGTGAGGGGTTTTTCACTTGTTGGGCCAATGTTTGCTGCTAAGTCTCCATATCCCTTACCTGCGGTGTCCCTGGCAGTGTTTGTAACCTTGGACCCTTGAGTTAATTCTTTTACTTGTTATAGCCCACCACACCTTTGCCCTATAGGA
>NW_011493351.1:19139-20588 GCF_000754665.1 Bison bison bison | reverse complement strand
TCTCTACATCCACACCATGCTAGGGAGGGAGTAGATCAAGGATGAGTAAAAACATCACAAATTTTTCTAGCTTTTTGAATGGGTTTTTTTTTTTTTTTTTTTTGATTGGGCATTTGCTTGGATGTTACAGATATCTGTCTGATTTCAAGAAACCTTGTAAAGTCATTTTATTTACTCTCTGATTGTTTTAAAAAATGCTCCTATGGGGGAATGAGGATTTGGATCTTCCTATTCTACCATCTTGCTTTAAGCTTTTATCTTCACATTGGAAGAAAAATTTCACTGGTACAGAATTTTAGATTGGTTGTTTTCTACTTTTAATGATTTAAATATTTTATTCTATTCTGTCTGTGCTTGCAAGATTTTGAAGAGAAGTTTGATATAACTCTTACCCTTGCTTTGTTATAGGTATAGGAATTCTCCCTCTCTTGTTCCTTTCAAGAATTTGTCTTTGATCTTCTGCATTTTAAATATGATTTACGTATGTGTAGACTTTCCTGGTATTTATTCTTTTTGGTATTCTATGAGCTTCCTGGGTCTGTAGGTTGGTGTCTATCATTAATTTTCAGAAATTCTTAGTCATTATTGCTTCAAATATTGCTTGTCTTCCTCCTTTCCTCCCTCCTTTTCTTTCTTCCTCCCTTTTTTTTCTTTCTTGTCTTTCTTCTTCTTCTATATTCCCCTTACACCCACGTCATACCTTATGTAACTCTTTCACAATTCTTGGTTATTCTGTTTTGTAATTTCCATTTTTAACATCTCTTGGGATTTCAGTTTTGGAAGATTCTATTGATGTCTCTTCAAGTCACTGATTCTTTCCTTGGTTGTGTCCAATCTGTTGATGAACCAGTCAAAGGCACTCTTCATTTCTATTACATTATGCTTCATTTCCAAAACTTCTTTTTCATTCTTCCTCAGAGTTCCCATCTATCAACTTAAATTACCCATCTGTTCTTGCATGTTGTTCATTTCTTCTTTCTGTTGAAGAGCTTCATTTAAGAGTAGGTCCAACAAATTCTTTTATTTTGCCTTCATCTGAGGATGTCTTTTTCCTATGCATTCCTGAAGGATAGTTTCAATGAGTACAGCATTTCCAGTTGGCAATTTTTTTTTTTTTCCCTTTCAGCAGTTGAAAAAATACCAACTCTTTTCTGGTTTTCACAGCTTCATATGAAAAATTCACTCTCACTTGAATTGGTAGCTCCTACAGATAATGTATCATTTCGCTCTGACTGTTCTCAATATTTTTTGTCTTTAGTTTTTAGAAGTTTAATTATTATGTGTCCTGGCATGGATTTCTTTGAGTTTATTCTTTTTTTTTTTAATTTTATTTTTAAACTTTACAATATTGTATTAGTTTTGCCAAATATCGAAATGAATCTGCCACAGGTATACCCGCATTCCCCATCCTGAACCCTCCTCCCTCCTCCCTCCCCATACCCTCCCTCT
>NW_011493351.1:15144-18074 GCF_000754665.1 Bison bison bison | reverse complement strand
GGGCCAAAGAACTAAATAGACATTTCTCCAAAGAAGACATACAGATGGCTAACAAACACATGAGTTTATTCTATTTGGGGTTTGCTCAGTTGAAATCCTTAGGTTTGTACTTTTCACCAAATTTGGTGAAAGTTTTCAGCCATTACTGTTCCACATACTCTTTCAGCCCCATTCTTTCTACTTTCTTTCTCTGATTCCAAAGATATGAATGTTGGCTTAAAAAATGTTACACAGGCCCCTGAGGCTCTGCTTATTTATTTTTAAAGCCATTTTTACATGTTTTTCAGATTTGGTAAATTATATTAACTTGTCCTTAAGTTCACAAATTTTATCCTGTTATATTAATTTTTTCATATATTCATGTTTTCTTTTGTTTCAAAATAATTTGCCTTTTTAATAGTACCTATGATGACAGTTTTAAAATCCTTTTCAGATAATCTGATTCATTTCAGTGTTGATGTCAGCTGTTTGTCTTTTCTTATTCAAATTGTGATTTTCCTGGCTTGGTATTATGAGTGACTTTCTGTTTTATCCTGAACATTTCAGTTTAGTATGTTAGGAGACTCTGGGTCCTATTTAAATCTTTTTTAGTAGGCAGTCACCTTAATTTTAGCATGCTGATTCTGGCCTACTTTTGTCAGCTGTGGTTACAATGGAAGTCTAGGCTTCAGAGCCTTTGTAGTGCTTTTTTCTTCCTGACTTATCTGGTATAATGAGTGCTACCAGTGCTTTCTGCTTGTGTTAGCTCAGAGAGTGGAAGGGCTTTCTCCAGGCCTGTTGCCCTGTGTCTCTCACTAGGGAATGGAAATTTCAGGTCTTCAAGGACAAAGAGGCTTCCCTGGCTGGTCCTTTATTTTTACAGTGTTCTCCCTGCCTGTGGAAATGGAGGGAGCTTCCTGGGATGAGCACTTGTTGTGGCAAGCAATCTCTTGTTGATACCTCCTGGCTACTACAGTGTCTCTCAGTGGGAAAGTCAGGGATGGAAAGCTCTTCACCTAGTTTATTATTATTAGTGGGGGATAGGGTCTTAATCAATCCCTCTTGCTGATTCTGCCATGCTCACCTGTCAGAGGGACTCTTTTTCAATCTGGGGGAGAAATGAGCCTTCCCAGGCTGCCCTTCTGTTCTTAAATTAGAGGTCAGGAAATAGCTAAGTTGGACTGCCTTCTTCTTTTGGGCTGTTGCTCCAGTACTGGAGTCCCAAACCAGTTCTCTTACCACCTTTCAGAGTTTTCCTTTGGTTGGCTCTTGTGTTATTCACAGGGTTTAAAAGTTGTACTTAATTGGCAGGAGCAGTGATAAATGAGTCTACAACATCTTTTCTGGACCAGAAGTCCAATAAACAGGATTTTAGAGTACCGAATTCTGAAGAGAGACACAATTTTAAGGCGGCCTTGGGTTCCAAGTAACTTACATACTCGTTTGGTGTCTTACACAGGATTTCAGTTATTTAAGCCACATGAAATACATTTAAAGCTCCTACCTCAAGGCCTGACACAGATGAGTCATTCAATAGGTATTTAATATCTTTCCCTAGAAATCATCTAGTTCAAATCACCTATTTTAAACACAAGGCAACAGAGGCCTAGAGAAATGAAGAAGACTTTCAAATGTGCTGTGACTCACATATATCCCTTGTGACATTTTCCCCTTAAAGAATTGACATTGCTAATTCTTGATTATTTGGTTCCTTGCTTCTATGCAATAGCTTCTATGTGGTTCAGTTTGACAGGATTTGCCAGTTTATATATGAAAAACACCTCCAATGCTTTTGCAGTTACAACTTCCCTTGCTTTCCACAATCATAGTGTGAAACTTACAGGAAAGAGATTATTAGTATTTTGAAAATAAAAAAAACATAGTAAGTTGAGGGGCTGAGACTTATCCAGAAGTGATTTCCCAACCAGGGCCTTCCATTGATACCTTTCCCCCTGTGAAACCAGATCTCTATGGGTGACAGGAGGCTGTGGAAATAACTGATTTAAGGGGACTTGGCTTGCCATGTCCTCAGCTGCAACTAATGCAATGTTACCATGCGACTATACAGTGGATAAATTCCAAGTAAAAACTTATATTCCATATAATACCCTGATTTAGAGATCAAATTACCCTTAGAGAATCTGTTGGTAAAAAATCCTGCCAGATAGATGAAATTATCCATTTGAACAGGTCATCTCAGGGAAGAGGATATGTTATATCAGAAAAGATGTTGAGGATTCCAATAGAGGGAAATAGGCTATATGTGAATGAACAAAATGTGTTGTCAGACAGTATGGTTTATGAGTTAAGTGGGTGTCAGTCTTGCTCTCCCAGCTCATCAAAGCTAGCTAGACTCTGCACTCCATAGTGCTGTCCAGAACCAGGCACCCTCTCTGATGCTTGTCTTATTTTAACATTTAACCTACCTGCAGATTTTGTCTTTATAATGAGGTTCATCCATTAAGGCTAGGTCAGTGTACCTTTCTTTTTTGAAGGTATGCCACTTTTCCTCTAATTTGTAACTATTACATGGTAACCTTACACACATAAAAAATTGAAGCTTTTAAATTCTAGGTCAAAAAACTGTTATCAAATATCTTTAAATTGGACACAAGTACAAAATTGGGCCAGTGAACAATTTGACACTGGATTAAAGAAATAACAGTGAATATTTTTACACATCACACACCCATACCCCACTGGTATGACACGTTCAAGATAACACACAATAGGAAATTTAAAGTCAATCATATACACTGTTGTACCTTATAAAGTTCAGACTTGAGCTGCTGTGATAGTCATTCTGTAAACCTGAGGCTAATGAAAAGTCAGGTTTTCAAGAACCTACACAGCCTGGGTTCTGATTTATATATCAGTTACATGACATTCATGCAGGTATATGGCTAATATTATCACACTACAGGTAACAGTGATCATATATTTGAATAGTA
>NW_011493351.1:11718-15044 GCF_000754665.1 Bison bison bison | reverse complement strand
TCAACCATATATATACATGTATCCATTCTCCCAAACTCCCCTCCCATCCAGGCTGCCACATAACACTGAGCAGAGTTCCATCTGCTATATACCATACAATAGGTCCTTATTGGTTATCCATTTTAAGTATAGCAGTGTATATGTGTCCATCCCAAACTCCCCAACTATCCCTTCCCTCCATCCTTCCCCACCAGCAACCGTAAGTTCATTCTCTAAGTCTGTGAATCTCTTTATGTTTTGTAAGTTCATTTGTCTCCCATTCCCTTACTTTCAGTTTGTAAGTGTCTGTAGGTCTGATATGGGTCTCTTGTCTTGTTTTTGTATCCACCCATTCAGTCTATGTTGATGCATTCAATCTATTTACATTTAAGGTAATTATTGATATGTATGATCCTATTACCATTTTCTTAATTGTTTTGGGTTTATTTTTTGTAGGTCTTTTCCTTCTTGTGTGTTTTCTGCCTAAAGAAGTTCTATTAGCATTTTTTTATAAAGCTGGTTTGGTGTTGCTGAATTCTCTTAACTTTTGCTTGTCTGGAAGGCTTTTGATTTCTCTGTCAAATATGAACTAGAGTCTTACTGGGTAGAGTACTCTTGAGTGCCACAAAACAGAATATAGAATAAAGAATTTAAAGAAATAAAGACAGTCTAAAAGATTTTGGGACAACATTAAATGTACCAATATTCACACTACAGGAGTCACGGAAGGAGAAGAGAGAAAGGATCTGAGAAAATATTTGAAGAAATAATAGCTGAAAACTTCCCTAACATGGGAAAGGAAATAGTCAATCAAGTCCAGGAAGTACAGAGAGTCCCAGGCAGAATAAACCCAAGGAGTAACATACCAAGACACAGTAAGGCAAACTGACAAAAATTAAAGACATATTCTGTATGTCTGTTCCTCCATTGATGAATAGTACTTCTAAAGATGCCTGATTGATACAGTGAAAAGGACAGTTGCTTCACCATTTCTTTGGTTTGTATGTCTGGCTTAACATGTCCTAAATTTCTACGGCACTCAGTTGGACATTATCAAAGTTAGAGTACATGCATGTGTGCTAAGTCACTTCGGTCAAGTCCAACTCTTTGTAACCCTATGAACTTCCTGCCAGGCTCGTCTGTCCATGGGATTCTCCAGGCAAGAATACTGGAGTGGGTTGCTGTTCCCTCCTCCAGGGGATCTTCCTGACCCAAGGATTGAACCTGCATTTTCTGTGGCTCCTGCACTGCAGTAGGATTCTTTACCTTTGAGCCACCAGGAAAGCCCCATAGTTAAGAGGTCTAGAACTAAAGCAGCTTTTTATTCTTGGATAAATTCTCTTCATCTTAATGAATGCCCAAATAACCTGTTCAACCAGATGCTACTAAAGTTACAGTAAACACATACACATATACAAACTCTGAGTTACATTCTAAAAAACTGAATTTGTTATCTGTTCCTAAGCCTGATACACTGTTAACTAGAATATAGGACATGCTCTATTTCAAAACAAGGGGAAAAATTTAGGATACATGCTCTGTACCATCTATTGACATTTGCAAAATATGGAAACAACCCTGTCAGCAAATGTGAGGTTGGAGACATAGAAAGACTTTATGTGAACTGGTGTGGCCAACTGAATGTGAGGTGGGATCAGAGATGTGAGTCTTTGAACAGTGATCACCTAGTGACTTTGGTGTATATAGTTTCATCTGACTCTGGGAGAGGGCTGTCAAGTGGTGGTTTATCTACAAAGAGGCAAAGAAGGAACTCAGGACACATAAGCCTTGGAAGCATATTGATGGGAGAGGATACCACCTACCATCCTTTACCCTTTAAAAGAAAAGAAAACCCAGGACCACATACCCTAGAAGTGCAAATTGTTGAGACACAGAAAATACACAGAGCATTCTAAAGGAAAACAATTCTACCAGTGTAAAATATAACTTTAAAAGAAAATATGCCAGCCATAATACTAACTGGAAAAGAGGACCTAATTTGGACCTTATTGGAGCACATTCAATCTTAATTAATTGGCATGCTGGTCATCCTGGACTGCCATATGCTCCTTTTGATTAACTGGACAGATGTATTTCTGTACCTTCTCTTTCCTCCTCCTTTTCTTCTACCTTCTCCACAACTGGTATTCTATAAAGGCTAGTGTACAGCTCTCTAAGAGTCAAAGTCATGAAAATGGTTGAAAGGCAACAAAGCTTTGGAAGAGAAAGAGGCTTTTAGGTAACCCCCAAAGCTTTAGAAAATGCCCCAGCAAGACACATGGGCATAAATTAGATAGCTTTCAAAGAGTACTTGCCTTTTGTGAAGACAAGTCACAATCACAGAGCATGTAACACACTTCTACTTGCACTGACATCGAAAGGAGACATGGGCTGCTGTGATTGGTGATTAAATCAATACTTCTCATTTAAGAGGAAGGCAAAGACTGTCAAATGTCATAGCCAGGGAATTAGAGAAGACATGTTCTGTATGGCTTGAAAATCATTTTTTTTTTTTTTTGGCCTTGAAAAAGCTTCTATTGCTGCCATCAAATGCTGTAAAAACAGAACTTCCTCCAAAAGGGCAACAAACTAAGAGTCCTTTATGACCCCAAATCTTTTCTCTTATCCTTTTCCTATTTGGTTTCATCTAACAGCTGTCATCTCTTTACATTATATTAAAAAAAGTAACCTCATAGGAAAAAATTTAAGGCTTAATCCATTTCTAATTTTTCTTTTGAAATGTCTATATAAAATGTCAGGTCTAGATTTGGCACTTAGAAGACAGTAACCAGATTTGGTTATAATCATATCTGCGTGTATCATACATAGAATTCTGGGAAGGAGAGGCCTGAGGGTGGGGGAATGATTTGGTACAACAGACATCATTAAATCATTTACTTTGGAAATTGAGAGAGAAAGTGAGAACAATCTTCCTGGGAAGAAACCAATCTGAAATATAATATTCCCCTTTTGAGACAACTTTATCTTTTCTCACACACCTGTTTTTTAAAAAAAGCCACTTTATAAAATGTTCTCATAGAAAGATTTCCCAGTGGTATATCAACGCTTAATAGCATCAAGAAAAGGTGTTATGTGTTAATAAAAATCACTATGTAACAAAGATCTGATATAGTTATTAAACTTCTCTTTCTGCTAAATTCAGGCCAAGCTTAAATATTTACAAATTTTATTTGAAAACATCTCTTAAAAAGACTCTGATTCCTTCTTGTTCGAAGTGCTCAAGGAAAGATTTTACTTTCAGTGAAGTTTGAGGTGTGTCTCAGAAAAAAAATATGCCGATGCATGTTAACAGGCATGACAACTATGTTGGTAGTAATTGAACACAG
>NW_011493351.1:9083-11618 GCF_000754665.1 Bison bison bison | reverse complement strand
TCTAGGGTGACTTTCCAAAAGATACCTGTACCTAATACATGTACCATAAGCTTTCTAGTCTTGCCAAATTAGTGCTAAATAAATCTTCATGCTTTCTTTCATACAGCAAACCCCAGCCTTAATTTTTTTCTTTAAAAACTTGGACTATTAACTGTTACTTAGGTTTGTTATTTAGGATTGTTTTACTTATTACCATGAGGAATCTGTTATTCTATAAACTAATAATTAATGAATTTTTAAAACAAAGTGTTCATGTAAAATCTGAGAATGGCCACACTCCCAGGCACAAAGACTGTTTCAGGCTTGGAAAAGATAAGCAGTGACCCCAGACCTGTGAAAACTGTATAGGAAACAGGCAGGTGTCAGGTTCATGCATAAGACAGTGGCAGGTGGTTAAATGCCTTCCTAATTAAACGGGCAGTCACACAAGAATGGAATTTTCTGCTCAGGGAACTGGAATGGTAGGGCAGTAGTGGAGGGAGTCACATTTTTGTAACAGCATAGATGCTATATGAGGATATGAAATTAAAGCCATTAATAGATGATCTTTCCTAGTACACTCAGTAACTTTCCTTCAGGACTCTCCCCTCTATTGCTAGGCTCTTAACTACAGATAGCTACTGGGTTTTTACCAGTGCATAAATATCTGGATTCTACTGAACATTTTTCCTTCCTTAGATTTTCAAATCCAACTGTAAAACAGTAGGTATTAGGTGTTGAGAGTAAATAGGGGATTTTTGCAAGGTTTTCCTTAGTTCTATGTATGTCATATACAAGTAATATAGGACATATTAAGGAATAAACATAATAACCACCAAACAAGTTGACTGGAAACACTGTGTTTTTCTTCATCACTTCTCAGTTTAGAATTGTATTGAAAAAAACTCGTCACTAATTAATTTTTTTTTGGATCTAAGAAATAAAGTTTGGTACTATGTACATCCTTGTACAGGTCTGTAGAAATAAATATGAGACTTTAACTTTTATAGGATTTGCAAAAGTTATTTGCCTTTTTCTTTTTTATAGAAAACTCTTAACACACTATTGGAAATATCATGCTAGTTAATGGACTATAAAATTCAGATTGAGATGTGGGAGAAAGTCTTTGGTATAAAGCAAAATCCAGAATAAACTCACTTGTGGCAGATGATTGGTATTGTCATTGTCTTTGACATCTTTCTTATTGTCAATGTCTTTGGCATCCTCCTTCACAGAGCCAGAGTTAGATGGAGCTTCCAGATCAAAATGACTTGCACAAATCCCATTTTTTTCAAGAAGTAACAAGTCAAATGACAACTGGCAACATCTGATGATTTATGTTATATAAGCCAAAGATCCCTGGGCTTCCCTGGTACCTCAGTCGGTAAAGAATCTGCCTGCAATGCAGGAGACCTAGGTTCGATCCCTGAGTTGGGAAGGTCCCCTGGAGGAGGGCATGGCAACCCACTCTAGTATATCTTGCCTGAAGAATCCCCATGGACAGAGGACCCTGGCAGGCAGCAGTCCATGGGGTCGCAAACAGTCAGATATGACTGAGCAATTAAGAACATAAGTGAAAGATCAACTAGTGGAAAGAGGGGGATCAGAGAAGATACGATAGGAAATCACATTGATGTTTTAACATTAAAGGAAGAAGGCAGCTATCAAGAAGAGGTAAGTAGAAAAATGGCTCCTATTTACATATAAAAAAAGACAACCAAAATGACTTAGAGTTCTTCTTCTAAGGAGGGCTATTTTTTTGTCCATAGTTTAGCTCTTCTCTGCTACTTCTAACACTTTGATTAAAAGGCCTACCTTTCTTATACTTTTCAATTTGTTAATGTGGTGTATTACATTGATTGATTTGCGGATATTGAAGAATCCTTGCATCCCTGGGATAAAGCCCACTTGGTCATGGTGTATGATCTTTTTAATGTGTTGTTGGATTCTGATTGCTAGAATTTTGTTAAGGATTTTTGCATCTATGTTCATCAGTGTATATTGGCCTGTAGTTTTCTTTTTTTTGTGGCATCTTTGTCAGGTTTTGGTATTAGGGTGATGGTGGTCTCATAGAATGAGTTTGGAAGTTTAACTTACTCTGCAATTTTCTGGAAGAGTTAGTAACTAATGAGGTGATCCTTTAGAGATATCTGTATTTACAAATGGATGTGATAGTAACAGAGATGGCTCTTTCACTAAGAATCTCAGGGTTTTGTTTTTTTTTTTTTTAGCTTAAACCAAATACATGGTATACAAAATAGACATCCTGGGTGAATATATGGATTCTACTGCCAAAGGAAATTCTGAAAGTGCTGACAATATATTGCATGACCCAAACTATGCAAGGCTTATCCTACTCCAACATGTGGAAGTGGGTAAACTATGACTGTATATCCAATAGGAAAGTGTACAGCAAGTGTATCAACCCCAAATTGGGGAAAGTTTAGTTTCCCCTTCCCCTGGAGTAGCTGGGCATGCTTTAAGAACAGACTTTTTTCAAAAGTCTACATTAGTACAAGATGTTAAGCCTACCAGATTTTAAAAGTAGTGCCAATT
>NW_011493351.1:8293-8983 GCF_000754665.1 Bison bison bison | reverse complement strand
TAGTGCCAATTATGTCTAAAAATCCACAAACTAATGTGATCTCTAGGGAAGTAAAACCACGGATCTTCATAAAAATGCCTAAGAAGAGGGACTTCCCTGGCAGTCCAATGATTAAGATTCCATGGTTCTACTGCACAGGGAATGGGTTCAATCCCTGTACAGAGAACTAAGATTCCACAGGCCATGTGGTATGGCCAAAAAAAAAAAAAACAAAAAACAAGAAGAGTCCTATTTTAGGAAAACTTAGGTGGGCACACGTGCCATGTATAAGCCAGGGTCTAAAGCACTAAGATTTTCAGTTGTCTCCTGAACTGATGTTGAAAATGCTATTGATCAACATTATTAATTCAGACCCCACTGTTTTGGAATTGATCATTTTAGAATGTAGTGGATTCAAGTTTATTGATCGGCTATCTATAAAAAAGGGAGTTGGCTAAGTGAGTATTATAAGACCTAGCTAGGGAACAAACTGGGAAAATTTTCCTTATATGTTCTAAATCACCAAGTACCCATGTACCATTTTGATTTATTCTCAGGCAAATGTTGGGGGTCTCTACTGGCAATAATGTGAGCTTACATTGTATGACTATATATATACCTTCAAGTAAAATTTTCTTTCAAGTCATTCTGCAATTCAGTTACCTTTGCACATACCATCCCTTCAGCAGGGTCTTAATTCTTCAGTATGAC
>NW_011493351.1:5214-6534 GCF_000754665.1 Bison bison bison | reverse complement strand
GATTCTTAGCTTTCTTGGGAGGTCACTGACACCTTTGAAAATCTGGAGAAAAGGATGAACCTTCTTCTCAGGAGAAAAGGATGAACCTTCTTCTCAGGAGAAAAGGATGAACCTTCTTCTCAGAAAATCACATGCAGGAATAAATGAGTGAATGAGATGGCACACAAACAGTTTTTAGGGATAATTTCAGGGGTTTCACAGATCCCTTGAAAGTCATCTGTGGATGTCTATGGGTTTATGGACTCCAGTTAAGAGCTCCTGCCTTAGGGATAAGCATACCATCCTTATTTTCCTGGAACTCACAAAATTATACACACACACATACACACACATATACAGTGATAACACTTGGAGAAAGAAACTGACTGCATAGGTGGCTGGGAGAGTTTTTTAAACATTTCATTTTGTACACTTTTGTATTGTGCATATTCTAACTTTATATTTGTATTGCCTTTTAAAAAACATCAACAGGGTATCTGTAATATAATATGGGCTGCTTTTGTTTTTCTTCTCTGTATTAAAAAAGGAATGTTAATAATAGTTATTGTCTTTTTTGCTTTCTTTTTCTTTAATTGGAGGATAATTGCTTTAAAATATTGTATTGGTTATTTTAAAAGGAAGCCTTACTTACTTTTTAACTTTAGAATCAGAGAGTGATATGATTCTATTAACAGAATGAATCTGATTCTCTTAGGAATTAAACAGGAATAAATAAAAGGGCTAGGTTTATAAAAGGGGAACTGCTCTGGAGACCCTGTGGAGAAGGTTGCTAAAAGGTAAAAGAGGAGTCAGGAGAAAGGTTCCTTACTTCTCAATTCTGCCTAGGGCTTCTTTCCTGGGACTGCTTGTTTCCTTTATTTCCTGATTTTAAGTCATATTTCAGTTTTCTTCCTTCCCCTCCCTCTTCTTCATCTTTTTTTTTTTTTTTTTTTAATGGAACTAAGTAACTGACTGTTGCTTTTCAAGAGGACATTCAAAAGTTTAAGATCTGATGCAACCACAATACATTTATTTAAAAAATAAAAGGATATTTGTTTACTTACAGGGAGCAGCAGAAATGCTATGACTTATCTGGTGGAAAGGAGGTTCACACCCAGTTCCTAAGCAGCACACCCTTTCTAAGAATTCTTTTCTAAGAAGTATCCCTCCCCTTTATTTCAAACATACCCTAGGGACCTCTGGATTCCAGAAGCAGCTCAGCATTTTCCATTTTTTTTTTGGAAAAGAAATCCCTGTTGACTTGTTCAACTCTAATTAAAAACAAGTGTGTGACTTTGGTTTTTTTGGTATCATAAAGGAAATCAACACATAATCATATCC
>NW_011493351.1:3447-5114 GCF_000754665.1 Bison bison bison | reverse complement strand
GAGCTGTGCATCACAGGATGCTTGCAAAGCAGAGAGGATAACAAGCCAGCCAGGTAGCTTCTCACAAGTACCAAATCAATTCCAAGTGAGTTAGGACTACTCAGAAGGTGTAAGAGATTCTCTTTTTGAGATTCAACTTTTCACCTTTTCTAGTTTGTGCACATCTGCCTCCAGCATTGATCTCTGCTTCTTAATTTCCAGGAGGCTCTCTAGCATACTCTGCTTGGGCTGCAACCCTTTGTCAAAGCGGTTATACATCCCACACCAGAACCTTGAATAAACAAAAAGAAAAAAAAAAAAGTGGGTTAGTTTAGCTAGAGAAATAGATTATTTATGTTTTGTTCATGTCAAGAAAATATCAGCTTGGTAGGTAGGCAGATCTCAAAAGTAAGGTAACATGATAACATTAAAAACATAGGACATGCTCATAATTTAAAAGTAATGTTCTTAGCAGAAAGATCTCTGCTGAAGACAGGCCACCTAAAGTTGTACTGAGCTCATAGCCACCTCTAACACACACCCCTTGACATACCCTGCCTACCCCAAAGAATAAGACCCAGCTCCACCCACTAGTGGGCAGGCACAAGCCCCAGAATCAACCTCATCCACCAGAGAGCAGACACTAAAAGAAAGAAGAGCTATAGTCCTGCAAGCATACAGAAAGGAAACTACAAACACAGAATATCAGGCAAAATGAGATGGCAAAGAAGTATGTTCCAGACAAAGGAACAAGATAAAACTGCAGAAAAACAACTAGGTCAGGTGGAGGTAGACAATCTACCTAAAATAATTCAGAGTAATGATAGTAAAAGTGTTTCAAAATCTTGGAAAAGGAATGGAAGTAGACTGAGAAGATAAAAGAAATATTTAACAAAGAGCTATAAGATTTAAAGAACAGAGATAAATAATACAATTACTGGGATGAAAAAATATACTAGAAGGAATCAATGGCATAATAAATGAGGTAGAAGAGCTAATGAATGAGCTAGAAAACATTGTGGTGGAAATCACTGCCATGAAACAGAATAAAGAAAAAAGAATGAAAACAAATGAGAACAGTCTCAGAGACCTTTGGGACAATGTTAAAAGCACCAATATTTACATTATAGGAGTCCTAGGAGGAGAAGAAAGAGAAAAAGAGTCTTAGAAAATATTTGAATAGATAATAGCCAAAAACTTCTCTACCATGAGAAAAGAAACACTCACTCAAGTCCAGGAAGTACAGAGTACCATATGGGATAAACACAAGGAGGAACATGCTGAGACACATATTAATAAAACTAGCAAAAATTAAATTTGAAGGAAAAATGTTAAAAGCAACAAGGGAAAAGCAACAGACAACATACATATATACAGCTGATTTTTAAGTAGAAACTGCAGGCCAGAAGCTTGTGGTATGATATATGTAAAGTGATGAAAGGGAAAAACTTCCAAACAAGAATATTCTACCCGGCAAGGCTCTTATTCAGATTTGACAGAGAAATCAAAACCTTTGCAGACAACCAAAGCTAAGAGAATTCAACATCACCAAAAAAGCTTTACAACAGATGATAAAGGAACTTCTCTAGGAAGAAATGAAAAGTCCACAACTAAGACAATAAAATTATAATGGGAAGGCTCAGTGGTAAAGGCAAACATGAATCTGGTAAAGTTGTAGGATACAAAAT
>NW_011493351.1:0-717 GCF_000754665.1 Bison bison bison | reverse complement strand
TATATATATATATATATATATATATATATATCTATCTATCTCCAGAGAAAAACACAGTTTGAAAAGATACATGCACAGCAATGTTCATTGCAGTGCTATTTACAAAAGTGAAGTCATGGAAGCAACCTAAATATCCATTGACAGAGGAATGGATAAAGACATGGTACATATATACAATGAAATATTACTCAGCCATAGAAAGAACAAAATGATGCCACTTGCAGCAACATGGCATAGACCTAGAGATTATCATATTAAGTGAAGTCAGGCAAATACAAATATCATATGAAATCATGCAAGAGCTTCCCAGGTGGCTCAGAAGGTAAAGAAACTGCCTTCAATGCAGGAACCCCAGGTTAAATCCCTGGGTTGGGAAGAACCCCTGGAGAAGGAAATGGCAACCCACTCTAGTGTTCTTGCCTGGAAAATTCCACATACAGAAGAGCCTGGCATTGGGCTACAGTCCATGGGGTTGCAAAGAGTTGGACACAACTGGGCAACTAAAATTAACTCACAGATCTCAGATTTCAAAAACAAATCAAGGTTACCTAAGGGGAAACATGTAAGGGGAGGGATAAATTACGATCCTGGGATTAACATACATAAACAACTATATATAAAATAGGTAACCAACAACAACCTACTGCACAGCACAGGAAACTGTACTCAATATTCTTTAATAATCTATATGAGGGAAGAATCTGAAAAATAAAAAAA
>NW_011493350.1:5001-5322 GCF_000754665.1 Bison bison bison | reverse complement strand
CAGATTCTTTACCAGCTGAGCCACAAGGGAAGCCCAAGAATACTGGAGTGGGTAGCCTATCCCTCCTCCCACTCTTTCTGACCACAAGGACCATACAGTGCATGGAATTCTCCAGGCCAGAATACTGCAATGGGTACCCGTTTGAACCCAGATATCCCACATTGCAGGTGGATTCTTTACTAGCTGAGCCCCAAGGGAAGCCCAAGAATACTGGAGTGGGTAGCCTATCCCTTATCCCACTCTTTATGACCTCATTGACTATACATTCCATGGACTTGTCCAGGCCAGAATACTGGAGTGGGTAGCCGTTCCTTCTCCAGG
>NW_011493350.1:0-637 GCF_000754665.1 Bison bison bison | reverse complement strand
CATTGTAAGGATTTTGGCTTTGAGTCCAAGCGAGGTGGGATGCCACTGGAAAGTTTTGAGAAGTAGAGTGACTTGATCTGACATATATGTGAACAGAATCTCTTGAGATGCTGTGTGAAAAATAAACTAGAGGGGTAAAAAGGCCAAAGCTGGAAGACCAGTGAAGAGACTACTGCAATAATCCAAAGCACAGATGATGATGGCTTGGAATTGAGTGGTAGCACCAGAGGTTTTTTGAACTGGTCAGACTGAGGGTATCTTTTGAAGGTATGGCCAATGGGATTCCTTGATGGATTGGATATGGTGTTTGATAGCAGGAGAATGAATCAAGGAAGATGATAGTGTTTTGCCCTGAGCAAATGGAAGAATGGAAATATCATTTTATTGAGACAGGAAAAACTTGGTTGTTGAATGATTGAGGATGTTTAAAAAAATACCTTGGGGATTTTAATGCATTTTCAGATCATGTTTCTTCCTTCAGTGAGGCAGGATGGTAGTGGTGCTGGATACTAATCATTTCACTGTTGATTGTGTAAGTCAACAAAGCTGTGAGTATGGTTTTGAGGGGTTGATTTTTGTTTTTACTCCTGAGATTAAATATGATCCAGTACAAAGAATATTCAGAATATCTATCAAG
>NW_011493349.1:8577-8879 GCF_000754665.1 Bison bison bison | reverse complement strand
TCTAACTATGTTTCATATACAGTGCGTACCAGTCAATCCCAAATTCCCACTGTGAACTTCCTTCCCCTTTGCTTTTGTTCTGAGTGGAAAAAATTCACAAAACATTCCAGAAACTTCCAAAAATGTAAAAATTGAAAATGCCACATACCAGGGAATGACTTATGTAGCATTTACTTTATACTGTATATGTTGTAAAGTTGTTTAGAGATGACAAAGTGTACAGGAGCATGTGTATTAGTTATCTGCAAATAACATGTTATTATGTATTAAGAATCCTGTCCTGAGATTTAGATATGGGGGAG
>NW_011493349.1:4826-5245 GCF_000754665.1 Bison bison bison | reverse complement strand
ACAAAACCACAGTCTCTTGTCATGGTAGGGAATATGCCTCTTTCATGCCTTTTTCACCTTTCAATCCACTAGGGTAGGTGCTTCCTCTGTGATGTCTTAGAAAAATCCCTCGCTAAGGTTTATTGTGGTCAAGCTGGAGAGAATGGGTTGAGTAGGTGGAACAAAGCCCAGAATGGCAGCAGGTTTTCAGATATAGTTGATTGCAGTCAAATGAACAGGAAATGACTGAGACCAAGGGTCAGAAACCCTTGAAATTCTTTTGAAATAAAATAGAAAATGGCCAAAAAGACAATGTGGTAATCCATATGCTAGGGGTCTGTACTTGTGGATTCACACATGCATTCAATCTGTACATTCTGGGCTATGTATTTGCTTATTTATTCTTTTATTTTATCATAGGATCAGAGCTACTATTCTAA
>NW_011493349.1:0-626 GCF_000754665.1 Bison bison bison | reverse complement strand
CAAAGAAATTTGTTTACAAAGAACTTAAACTTCATACAATCAATCTTGGCTTTAATCTGATGTCCTAAAGAGTTCAGAGCTCGCTTCCAGCTTAAATAACAAAACTGCTGCTTTCAAGACAAAAAGAAGAAAAAAAAAAAAATGTCACTTCTAGTTCAGGAAAGCAAGTTTTCCCAGAATTGGTTCATATCATCATAGTATGTCATATTTTGAACTGGTGAATGTTCAGGTATCACAATAATCAGGAAACAATAGTCAGCATGAATATAATCATTTGTAGACTGATAGCATCAAGGACCATGATAATATTAAAACAATAATAGGAGAACTTAATATGTGTTGCCTAGTATTTCTCAGCATTGAATTAAATCCTTTTCTATAGATTAACTGCTTTCATCATCTCAACAATATTTACTAATTTTTTATTTTTACCCACATTTGATAAGGAGGTTATTTGATATCGTGTAGGCAAAAATAAGTTATTTGTCTGCAAATCCCACATGGAATCAATGCTTAAGGAAGTGCTGAAACATAGATAGTACTGACAGAATAAATACAACTAGCTTTTGTGTCCAGGACTGCCATTAAAGTGTTATTTTTAACTGAACATATCAGAATTTCATTGT
>NW_011493348.1:4136-4633 GCF_000754665.1 Bison bison bison | reverse complement strand
CCCAGCTCTGCCACATTCCTGTATTTATTGTGATAAATGGCAGGTTTGCATATGGTTCCTATTTACAGACTTATGGTTACTGCGTTATACATTTTTCTTTTAAATCAAAATAAAACAGAGGAGAAGATAAACAGAATTCACAGGGATTTCCCTGGTGGTCCAGTGGTTTAGAATCCGCCTTCCAATGCAGGGGATGTAGGTTCAAACCCTGAACCCGTATCTAAGATGCCACATGTGGTGGATCAACTAAACCTTGGGGCCACAACTCCTGAGCCCGCATGCTCTGGAGCCCGTGTGTCACAGCTGGAGAGACGCCCTCACGATGCAGTGAAGATCGTGTTGCAATGAAGACCCAATGTGTCCATTAATAAATAAGTATTTTTTGAAAAGAGGAGTTATAAACCCAAAGTGCAGGAATACTGGCTTTCGCGTTTATCTGTGCAGTTCCCTTGGCCTTTGTGCTTTATTTCTTCACAGTCCTCCAAATAGGTGCCCAC
>NW_011493348.1:0-727 GCF_000754665.1 Bison bison bison | reverse complement strand
TAATAGCCAGGACATGGAAGCAACCTAGATGTCCATCAGCAGATGAATGGATAAGAAAGCTGTGGTACATATACACAATGGAGTATTACTCAGCCATTAAAAAGAATACATTTGAATCAGTTCTAATGAGGGGGGTGAAACTGGAGCCTATTCTACAGAGTGAAGTAAGCCAGAAAGAAAAAACACCAATACAGTATACTAACGCATATATATGGAATTGAGAAAGATGGTAAAAATAACCCTGTGTACGAGACAGAAATAGAGACACTGATGTATAGATCAGTCTTATGGACTCTGTGGGAGAGGGAGAGGGTGGGGAGATTTGGGAGAATGGCATTGAAACATGTATAATATCATGTATGAAACGAGTCGCCAGTCCAGCTTCGATGCACGATACTGGATGCTTGGGGCTGGTGCACTGGGACGAACCAGAGGGAGGGTATGGGGAGGGAGGAGGGAGGAGGGTTCAGGATGGGGAGCACGGGTATACCTGTGGCGGATTCATTTTGATGTTTGGCAAAACTAATACAATATTGTAAAGTATAAAAATAAAATTTTAAAAAAAAGAAACACACAAATGACTGTAATAACATCAATAACACCCCCTTTCAAAAACACAAAAACTAAAATTGAGACCTTTGTTAGGAACTGTACTGATGTTTATATAGTAAATAGGCAACCGTTGACAGATTTTAATTAAGTTTGCATATTTTACTACTTTTGGTAC
>NW_011493347.1:9605-10345 GCF_000754665.1 Bison bison bison | reverse complement strand
ACTTTTAGATTTGGGGGTATTAGTTCAGAATCAGATGTGTTCACAGTTATGGATGTTACTTCTACCAATCCAGGCTGAAGATGTTCCAGTGATACCTGAATAACAACTTTTGTTTCAGGAGGTAATCTTTCTAGCTGCTTAGGCTTCTTAAACTTTTGATGCCACTGAGTCTTGTGCTCCATTTTCTCTTTGAAAGTTAAAAACTGTAGCTAACATTTGGAATACTGGTAAAAACTCTTTTCCCAGTGCCCTCTCTATAATGACACATGTATGGTGTTGCAGTTTTAAAAATATTGAGACAAAATGTGCCTTATGATACAGCAATCCCACTGCTGGGCATACACACTGAGGAAACCAGAAGGGAAAGAGACACGTGTACCCCAATGTTCATCGCACCACTGTTTATAATAGCCAGGACATGGAAGCAACCTAGATGCCCATCAGCAGATGAATGGATAAGAAAGCTGTGGTACATATACACAGTGGAGTATTACTCAGCCATTAAAAAGAATACATTTGAATCAGTTCTAATGAGGTGGATGAAACTGGAGCCTATTATACAGAGTGAAGTAAGCCAGAAGGAAAAACACCAATACAGTATACTAACGCATATATATGGAATTTAGAAAGATGGTGACAATAACCCTGTATACGAGACAGCAAAAGAGACACTGATGTATAGAACAGTCTTATGGACTCTGTGGGAGAGGGAGAGGGTGGGAAGATTTGGGAGAATGGCA
>NW_011493347.1:5214-6111 GCF_000754665.1 Bison bison bison | reverse complement strand
AATCCAGGACAAAGAAGAGACTTGCTAGAATATCACTGAATAAACAAGAATTGAGTAGATCTAGCAGAGCTGACTCATTGGAAAAGACTGTGATGCTGGGAGGGATTGGGGGCAGGAAGAGAAGGGGACGACAGAGGATGAGATGGCTGGATGGTATCACTGACTCGATGGACTTGAGTCTGAGTGACCTCCGGGAGTTTGTGATGGACAGGGAGGCCTGGTATGCTGCGATTCATGGGGTCACAAAGAATTGGACACGACTGAGTGACTGAACTGAACTGAACTGAGCACACAAGAAGTGTACACAAGCCAAATAATTCACTCACAGTAACAGAACTGAGATCATATGAAGAAAGGTTGGCATGGTGGATTAATGGGTATGGAAATCAGCCTTCAAGATGACCCCAAGAGAATCACATCTCTTGATATTCCCACCCCTGTGTACTTCTCGCTCAAACTATCACAGTGTTGAGGTGTGAGACTAAGCAAACACAGAAGTGAAGATGTGTAACTTCTGGAAAAAGACTCTGCACTTCATCTTGGGCGCAAGTTCTTTTTTGAATCACTCATTCTGAGAAAAGACAGCAGCCTCCATACGAGCAGCCCCTTGGAGAGGCCCACAGAGGGATCTGAGGGCTCATTTGAGTACAGCCAAGTGAGAGAGCTTAGATTCAACAAGCCAAGTCTTCAGAGGTTGCCAAACCAAATAAAAGCTGGACTACAACCTCAGGAGAGACACTGGGGCTAAACTACCCAACTGGATTCTAGACCAAGACAACAAATTTAAGTTCTTTCAAAGTATTCAATTTTGAGATAATATGTACAACACAAACATTTTGAATTTTAATATCATTCACATCATACTTTCACACAGAATAGTTCTCCTCTATATTTGGC
>NW_011493347.1:4601-5114 GCF_000754665.1 Bison bison bison | reverse complement strand
CTGGTATATGCTCACAATGGACTACATGTAAGATATATACCATATTCAGCCATAAAAAACCATGTACTGCTATACATGCATGAAATGGATTTTCTTGAAAACACACAAAATAGGGGACTTCCCTGGAGATCCAGTGTTTAAGACTCTGCACAGGTTCTATCCCTGGGCTGGGAACTAAGATCCCACATGCTACATAGCTAAATAAATAAATATTTAAAAAGAAAACATTATATCCGAATAAAGCCAGACACAAAGGTCATGCATTGAATGCAGGAAAACTGTAGGTAGAAGAGAAGCAGGAAAGAGAAGCATTCTGTAATCCAAATGAAACATTTTTGGGGGGCAGGAAGAATTGAACTACTCTGATAAAGGCTGCCAATAAATAAAATAAAATAAAAACTAAACATTGACCATTGAGTTTAACATTTGGAATTCACTGGTGACCTTGACAAGAGTGGATTACAAGGAAAATGAGGGAATTGAAGATAAATTCTACAAACAACTCTGTAGAAG
>NW_011493347.1:0-647 GCF_000754665.1 Bison bison bison | reverse complement strand
GGGGACACTAATAGATGGGGAAATATACCATGTTCATGGATTGGAAGAATCAATATAGTGAAAATAAGTATACTACCCAAAGCAATTCATAGATTCAATGCAATCCCTAAGAAGCTACCAATGGTATTCTTCACAGAGCTAGAACAAATAATTTCACAATTTGTATGGAAATACAAAAAACCTCGAATAGCCAAAGCTATCTTGAGAAAGAAGAATGCAACTGGAGGAATCAACCTACCTGACTTCAGACTCTATTACAAAGCCACAGTTATCAAGACAGTATGGTACTGGCACAAATACAGAAATATTGATCAATGGAACAAAATAGAAAGCCCAGAGATAAATCCACGCACATACGGACACCTCATCTTTGACAAAGGTGGCAAGAATATACAATGGATTAAAGACAATTTCTTTAACAAGTGGTGCTGGGAAAACTGGTCAACCACTTGTAAAAGAATGAAACTAGAACACTTTCTAACACCATACAGAAAAATAAACTCAAAATGGATTAAAGATCTCAATGTAAGACCAGAAACTATAAAACTCCTAGAGGAGAACATAGGCAAAACACTCTCCGACATACATCACAGCAGGATCCTCTATGACCCACCTCCCAGAATATTGGAAATAAAAGCAAAAATAAA
>NW_011493346.1:21747-22112 GCF_000754665.1 Bison bison bison | reverse complement strand
CTTTATTTCAGCATGTATATCCTCTACTCTATTAGAATTTATTTATGGTCTTTTCTTCACTATTGGGAATGTTGCATGTTTGCTCTGCATTGTCCTGTTGTTCGTGTTTGCCATGTTTTCTCACTTTAGAACTGCTCTTTATGTTTTTGATTTTTATTAAGTCTGCTTTTCAAATTCTTTATACTAATCACTTTTTTGTTTTGATTTTTAAAATTTATTTCTTTTTAATTGAAGAATAATTACTTTACAATATTGTGTTGCTTTCTGCCATATACTAGTCACTTTCAATGAATCTTCATATTAGTTATTATACCCTCTATATAAAGTAGATACTTATATGAGAACCATTTATGGAAAATTAAATT
>NW_011493346.1:19838-21361 GCF_000754665.1 Bison bison bison | reverse complement strand
AAGTGTCTAGAACTCTGACCTGAAGGCTTTGTTGGACTAGCAGAGAATGTTTGATCTGTGAGTAAAACAGGACAGAAGTGTTTGGTTGTTGATGTTCCTGGAAACAGACTTGAGGTTGTTGATATTCCTGGAAAAAAGAGGGAATGCAAGTTGGAGATTAAGACCTGGCTTCCTATTCCTTGGGTAAATTCCCCTTAAGACATGTTCACAGTGAGGTGAAGTTTACTTCATTATAATGATGACCTGCTTGTTAACATCATTTTTAGTGGTGTCCTTCCCTATTTGACTTCTCTGCTCTCTAGTTGGTTATTGGGTGGGATCACATCCCAAATAAGCTATTTACACTGGAACCCTTATTTGAAGCTCAAATTCTGGAGGAATGCAAACTGAGACACCTGTAACTAAGAATAATAGTACTAATAATTACAACATAATTAATTGAGCATTTAAAAGTACATGAGAACGTGTGGTGAGGCCTTTTTATGCGTTCTCATGAGCCAATTAAGAAGAGTCTATTATTATCCTAATGTAACAGATGGTATAAGTGAATCACAGAAGGAAGGAACTTGTCAAATCACCAGACTTGCACTAAGATGAACCAGAATTCTAATTCTAGAGCCTTGCACTCTGCAGTCATTACGTTATATTTTCAGTTGTCATAATGAAAACAAACAGGAGTCTAGGATGGAGGGGTTAGCAAAACAAGGCCCTAATAAACCTTTTAATGATTTTTTTTTTTTGCCATAAAAAAAAAAGGAGAACAATTGAATTTGGAGAAGGTAGGGGCCGTGATGGGGCTGAGATTAGGATCCTATTTCTTCTGTTGGAAGATCACATGAGGGAGGCAAGAGGAAACTAGTTAGAGGCTGTTGGAATAATTTTAGGAATTGTTAACTTTATATGGAGATGGCATTGGAAAAAAGTAGATGAGTTTCAGAGACATAGACAAGATAGTATTCAGTTCAGTCAGTTCAGTCACTCAGTCATGTCCGACTCTTTGACCCCATGAACCGCAGCACAGCAGGCCTCCCTGTCCATCACCAACTCCTGGAGTCCACCCAAACCCATGTGCATCAAGTCAGTGATGCCATCCAACCATCTCATCCTCTGTCATCCCCTTCTCCTCCTGCCCTCAGTCTTTCCCAGAATCAGGGTCTTTTCAAATGAATTAGCTCTTTGCATCAGGTGGCCAAAGTATTGGAGTTTCAGCTTCAATATCAGTCCTTCCAACGAACACCCAGGACTAGTCTCCTTTAGGATGGACTGGTTGGATCTCCTTGCAGTCCAAGGGACTCTCAAGAGTCTTCTCCAACACTACAGCTCAAAAGCATCGATTCTTCTGCACTCAGCTTTCTTTATAGTCCAACTCTCACATCCATACATGACCACTGGAAAAACCATAGCCTTGACTAGACGGACCTTTGTTGACAAAGTAACGTCTCTGCTTTTTAACGTGTTGTCTAGATTGGTCATAACTTTCCTTCCAAGGAGTAAGCGTCTTTTAATTTCATGGCTGCAATCAC
>NW_011493346.1:14536-18095 GCF_000754665.1 Bison bison bison | reverse complement strand
CCTCCCTCCTTGGAGAAGAGGGCAGAGGATCATTAGAAAGCATATAAACAACTGTGAATTCTATTGCAAAGAGAAATCATTAGTTCAGCTTGCTCTGAAAAGATAGAAAAATCTACCTGTAATTAATTAAGTGAAACCAGGATCTCAAGGTATAAAAGAATAAATGCTGACTCCTGAAATTATGCTCCCAGACTGTAAACGTGATACAGTGCTAGGTTTTTTTTTTAATTGGAAGATAATTGCTTTACAATGTTGTGTTGGTTTCTGCCATTCAATGTGAATCAGCTGTAAGCATACATATATCCCTTCCCTGGGTTTCCCTAGTGACTCAGACGGTGAAGAATCCACCTGCAATGCAGGAGACCTGGGTTCGATCTCTGGGTTGGAAAGATCCCCCAGAGAAGGAAATGGCAACCCACTCCAGTATTCTTGCCTGGAGAATCCCATGCACAGAGGAGCCTGGTCCATGGGATCACAAAGAGTAAGACACAACTGAATGACTTAACACTTTTCACTTTTCATCCCCTCCCTCTTGAGTCTCCCTCTCACCCCTACTCCCCATCCCACCCCGCGTGATCAACACAGAGCACCAAGCTGAGCTCCCTGTGCTGTACAACAACGCTAGTGTTTTTACACACAGAATTGATATTGAAACTAAGTAGAGGGGACTCCCATCATAATGAAGGGAATGTGGGCAGAGCTGATTCTAGACTTACAGGTTAGGTTTTTAGTAACACAGATAGTAAACAAGAACATGCATTTCAATAAGAGGGAAACCTTTTTACCAAAAGTTTGAGAGGATGTAAAGGAGGCATACAAAAATGCTTCAGGATGTCAGCAAAGGTGTAAGATGATTACAGCATCTTAAGAAGGAAATGGGGTTTTGTGTTTGAGAGAGAGGATGCATAAAGTTGTACTGAGGCAGGGAAGAGCGAGAACTTTTGTGAGGGAAAAGATGAAGACTTGGAATCACTAAGACGGAAATGCTAAAAAGGACACTGAAAGACATAGTGCAGAAGCAGCCTGTCACGTGTACCGCATAGTTAAACTCCAAAGGTTTTCCAGAGCAACAAACAACCTAACTGCTTCCTTTGATAACCCACCTAGCTGCCCAAGGAACTAGAACAAGCCATTTCCCAAAAGAGCCCCAGTTCCTTTTCTTGGAAGAAAAGGTTTAGAAACCAAGATCCCAACACTGGGTAAACTTATTGCTACTGGGGTGTCATTGTTTAGGCCTCTCGGCTGACAAAGCAAGGGAATATACATGTGTTTTAATACATTAACCCATATATACACACATATCTAAACTTACCATGAGCTCACATTTATGTCTCCAACTCTCATTACTACATGAACCATACCGGCTTCTTCTCTTTCTTCTCTGTAATTTCCCATTGCACTCTGATTGATCTATCAATTATTAAAATCTGGCTCTCACTATCTATGATTCATTTATTTAGTTGTTCAGTTCCAGTATATGTGTATAGCTGTATGAGGATGGTTAACCTTAACCCCCATGGGAAACATTGTTATCAACTAGAGTACTACACTTATGTACAGTTTCTTTTGCCTCAGTTTTACATATTAGGCTTATTTCCAGAGGGACTTACATCACCACCTTTTGGCTTATTCTCTTCATTGTATTTTTTCATACATTTGTAATACAGTTAGATTGTCAGTTCTGGATTCCTATGGCTGCAAGCATTGCATATCTGGAGTAAATTCCACTTGCTTATGGTTTATAACTCTTTCTGTACATTTTTTGGGTTAGATTTTCTACTATTTTGTGGAAGATATTGCATGTATATTCATAAGAAATGCTGGTCTATAGCTTATTTTTAAGCATCTTTATCTAGTTGTGGTAAGGGATAATGTGGGCCTCATGAAATGAGTTAGGAAGCATTCCTGCTGCTTCTGTTTCATGGAAAAGATTGTGGGAAATTGATATAATTTCTTAGAAGTTTGGTAGAATTCATCAGTAAAATCATCTGAGTCTGGTGTTTTCTTTTTTAGAAGGTTATTAACTATTGATTTAGTTTTAATAGATATAGGCCTTCTTAGATAATTTTTCCTTGTGTAAGATTTGTTAGTTTGTGTCTTTCAATCTATTGGTTCATTTTGGCTATTTTATCAAATTTGTAGGCATAGAGTTGTTTGTAGTATTCTTTATTATTCTTTTAATCATCATGGTATCAGTAATGATGACCTTTCTTTAATTTTTGAAATTGTTAAATGGTCACTGTACACTAATTTAAAAAGATACATACACCCCAATATTCACTGCAGCACTATTTACAATAGCCAAGACATGGGAGCAACCTAAATGTCCATAGACAGATGAATGCATAAAGAAGATATGGTATATTTATACAGTGAGATATTACTCAGCCATAAGAATGACATTTTGCATTTGCAACAACATTGATGAACCTGGAGGACACGCTTAATGAAATAAGTCAAAAAGAGAAATATTGTATTTTTTATGTGGAATTTTAAAAATGAATGAATATAGCTAAAAAGAAAACACAGATTTGCAGATATAGAGAATAAATTAATGGTTACCAGTGTGGAGAGGTAAGGTGGGGACAAGATAGGGTTAGGGGATTAAGAGGTACAAACTGCTATGTGTGAAGTAAATAAGCTATAAGTATATATTGTACAGCACAAGGAGTATAACCAATATTTTATAGTAACTTTAAATGGAGACTAATCCACAAAAATATTGTATCACTCTGTTGTATACCTAAAACAATGATATTGTAAATCAACTGTATTTCAATTAAAATAAACATAAACACAAGTTATATATCTGAAAATGATATGTGCTATGGATAAAATGGGTGTCCCATGTGGCTCAGTAGTTAAGAACCCTCCTGCCAATGCAGGAGATTCAGGAGACGTGGGTTTGATCCCTAGCCTGGGATCATCCCCTGGAGAAGGAAATGGCAACCCACTCCAGTATTCTTGTCTAGGAAATCCCATAGAGAGAGGAGCCTGGTGGGCTGGTGGAGAGTCCATGTGGTCACAAAGAGTTGGACATGACTTAGTGACTAAACAACAAATGGATAAAATAGGAGGGTGATACTTCTCAAACTTGAAAGTACATACTAATGAACTGGGGATCTTTTAAGAATAGATCCTAATTTTAGTAGTTCCATGTGGTGGCCTCAGATTGTGCATTTTTAAGAAATCCCAAGTTATACCACCTGACATTACTCTCCATTGAAAGGGAATCCCGAGTATTAAGAATGGACTAAGATGAAAAGATAGTATATTAAAATAATACTCTGAGAAATTGAAATGTTGGTGAGGAAACTACAAAAGAAAGTGTAAAATTAAAACTCGCAATACAAGGTACAAATTAGGATTGGCAATACACAAAATTGATGTAGAGAATAATATATATAAATGTTCTCCTGAAAAGAGGTCAGAAAAGTGAAAGATGGGGAAAAAAGGGATTGATGTGAAAATTGGAGTATAAAGCACTAAAATTTGGAGTATAAAGCACTGCTGCTGCTGCTGCTGCTGCTAAGTCACTTCAGTCGTCGTCCGACTCTGT
>NW_011493346.1:12625-13923 GCF_000754665.1 Bison bison bison | reverse complement strand
GAGAAATCTACGTTGGACAGAGAACCATGCACTAGTTATCAATCCCAAAGGTGTAGACCATCATGTATCAGTTAGCAGTTCTAGGGGAAATCTCTAAACACTTCTGCCCATTGCATATTGGTATCAGAGTTGCCAAGAGAAACAGCACAGTCAAGCACTGTATAGAATGACAATTTCACTTACTTAGAGAAGAGACAGCAAAATAAACTTCAGTGGTGAGCGTCAGTCCCCCACGGCCAGTGAGTTCCTCGCAGTGACCAGATACAGGACAATTCACTTGTGTGCACCTCTCTGGTGCTCCAGCAGAAGGAACCTTCTCTATTCTTTTCAGAGGACAGAGGTAACAGTGGGCTTGGTCAGGTGCCATGTGACTCACACACTTTCAGTAGAAACAAAAGAGAGCTCGTTACATCTGAAACAAGGAAAGATATTCCCCCACACGGTGATATAGTTCACACAGCCTCTGTCCAGTTTATCTCTTGCTAAGGAAGTGTTCCAGGCCCAAGGCCCATGCCCATGTGGCTGAGTGGAGGTAGAAAGACTGCATGCAGGAGACTGCCTTTCCCAATAGTTGAAATACTGGAGAAGAGAAGACAAAGAGACATCATATGTCTTCATTATGTACTCAGAATATTTATGAGAAACAAATGTAGAATGCTTGAAAAATTAGAAAATTAAACATGGCTGCTGGTTTTTAAATTGATATAAAAGCATTAACTTTGATACCTAACAAAAAGATCATTTGAAAATACCACTGAAAAGGTAATTTTAAATAGTAATCTATTGGTTGTTATGTTTACAATCCATTGGTGGTAATGGCTCAGTATACTTAATACCACTGAACTGCACACTTGAAAAAAGGATAAGATAGAGTTAGAATAAATAACTTCACAATTTGTATGGAAATACAAGAAATCTCGAATAGCCAAAGCAATCTTGAGATAGAAGAATGGAAGTGGAGGAATCACCCTGCCTGACTTCAGGCTCTACTACAAAGCCATAGTCATCAAGACAGTATGGTACTGGCACAAAGACAGAAATATAGATCAATGGAACAAAATAGAAAGCCCAGAGATAAATCCACACACCCATGGACACCTTATCTTTGATGAAGGAGGCAAGAATATACAATGAAGAAAGACAATCTCTTTAACAAGTGGTGCTGGGAAAAGTGGTCAACCACTTGTAAAAGAATGAAACTAGAACACTTTCTAACACCATACACAAAAATAAACTCAAAATGGATTAAAGATCTAAACGTAAGACCAGAAACTATAAAACTCCTAGAGGAGAACCTG
>NW_011493346.1:11201-11356 GCF_000754665.1 Bison bison bison | reverse complement strand
AGAATGACATTGAATCATGTATAATATCATATATGAAGTGAATTGCCAGTACAGGTTCAATACATCAGACAGGATGCTCGGGGCTGGTGCACTGGGATGACCCAGAGGGATGGTATGGGGAGGGAGGTGGGAGGGGGGTTCAGGATGGGGAACAC
>NW_011493346.1:9285-11101 GCF_000754665.1 Bison bison bison | reverse complement strand
GAATAAGATTAATAAGGCAAAAAATGATTTTATGTTTAGAGGCAGAGCAGTGAAACAGGAAATTAAGTCCAGCATAACATATATTGTTGTTCAGTCACTCAATCGTGTCCAACTCTTTACAACCCCATGGACTGCAAACACGCCAGGCTTCCCTGTCCTTCACTATCTGCTGGAGCTTGCTCAAACTCACGTCAAATGAATGGGTGATGGCATTCAACCACCTCATCCTCCATCTCCTCCTTCTCTTGCCCTCAATCTTCCCTAGCATTAGGGTCTTTTCCAATGAGTCGACTCTCAGCATCAGGAGGCCAAAGTATTGGAGCCTCAGCGTCAGTCCTTCCAGTGAATATTCAGGGTTGATTTCCTTTAGGAAATCATATACCTAGGACCTTCTTTTCTCTCCAGCCTTCAAGTTTCCCTTTAAATAGGGAACTTTATCCTATGTACTTGTATTTTAACAATTCATGTTCTTAGAATTGTTCCTTCCATCTCACTTTATGTTGACAAATAATTTTATTTCTTTATTCTTTTCCTAACTTGTGCTGGATTCACTGCATTATCATTAATTCTGTCTCTTTCCTTTGGTAATTTTATGTTATATTGGCTCTTATCATTCTACTAGTATTATTTTCCTGCCTCTTGCACTGAGTCAAATACTTATCTATCTCTAACCAAAAGAAAATGCTGACCATGCTTCTTGACTTTACTTCCTCTTCCAGTAAGATGAAACATTTTGAGTATTTGTACTTTCTTTACTGCTGCATGTTCTCACAACTGGCTCAGAATGCCTTTACTTCACTCCTTTCCTGTTCCACTTATTCCAAGGTTTTAATGAGAAAGTTATGTATCAAAAGTACTGAACTAGGATTAGTCTTTTCTTTGCAGCATTTCTCTCTTGTAAGAATCATTATCCCTTAGTCTCATTAGTTAATATTCATATTTCAAAGCTTCATTCCCAATATCACAATACAATCAGATATAAAAATGGCTAGACCATACATTTTTACTCTTTGCATACTCCCCTTTATCTCACTCCCTCTTTTGAAGGTTCTGTATTGATTTACTTGTTGTTTGGCTAGAATAGTCTCTCTAGTAGTTTTTTGAGATAAGGAAAATGGGTAATATGTTCCATAATTTTTGTAACTACAAATGTCCATTGCTCACCCTGAGAAGTGAATTTATATCAGGCTAAGTGTAAATTTTTTGAGTTGTGGTAATGTTTTTTCCTCAACGTTCTGCACATACTATATTTCCCTGTCTGAAGTTTTCAGATTGCATATGAGAAGTCTGATGGATAATCTGATCCTTTTTCCTATTCAGTAACCTGTCTTTTTTTCTAGAAATTTGTAGATTTTAATTTTCTCACATTGATCTTAAGACTTCTACCTAAATGCCTGTCATTTTCCACCAATTCTCTACAATATTTGTGAGCCCCTTGAATATGCAAACATATTTTTTCATACCAAGGACATTTTTATTGACATTGTTCCTCTATTCCTTTTAATTTTTCAGAAAATCATATGTATTCATATTTTGTACTGTGTTTTGACCCTCTAATCTTTCAGGTTAATGGTAGCTTCTCAAGAATGGCCATCATCATCTTCAGTTTATCTACTGAATTTTAAAATGAAGAAGCAAATTGTTATTCTCTTTTAGTTCCAGGAATGTTTTTTCCTTTGGAATGCTACAATTGAATTTCCTTAACATGATTATTAGTTTGATGTTTAAGATGTCATCTGTCTAGTCAGCAGCTTTATTTACTTCAATGGGAGTCACCTCATTGGTGCCTTGTTTGTTCTTCCAATTTGATTGTGGG
>NW_011493346.1:8360-8919 GCF_000754665.1 Bison bison bison | reverse complement strand
ATCAGACAGGATGCTTGGGGCTGGTGCACTGGGATGACCCAGAGGGATGGTATGGGGAGGGAGGTGGGAGGGGGGTTCAGGATGGGGAACATGTGTACACCTGTGGCGGATGCATGTTGATATATGGCAAAACCAATACAATATTGTAAAGTTAAAAAAAATTAATTAATTAATTAATTAAAAAAGAAGAATATGGCATTTTTTGCTTAACAAAGGCCTAATCCCAGAGAAATCATTCATTTTAGGCTTTGATAATAAAAGATATATATTCAAGTATATTATTAAGCAATCATAATTGTACCAACTAGTATGATCAAACGCAAAACTTTCAGGTCATTGTGAAAAATAAGAATAAACAAAGTCAATATAATTTCTGGAAGACATAAAACACAAAATTGAAATATATGATGTTTGACAAAAACAGTATATCATTATCATTTGCAGATGATAGTTTTGTACCTAGAAATACAATCTAATCAAGAAGAAATGCCAGCAAAGGGATTTGAATAAATCAATAGATTTCCACTTTAATTTCAATAATCTGTAAAATTGTAAAAAG
>NW_011493346.1:5681-6158 GCF_000754665.1 Bison bison bison | reverse complement strand
GGACAGGGACGCCTGGTGTGCTACAGTCCATGGGGTTGCAAAGAGTCAGATACAACTGAGTGTCTGAGCTGAAGTGAATTGTCTTAGCATAGCACACATTGTATGGAGGTGAATTCATTTAATACAGTATAACAAAAATGAGTATACTGCAGGATTGCAGTGGTAGCTTAACATTAGAATATGTGTAAAAAGCATTCTCCACAATAGGAGGTGAAAGGAGAAAAGCGATGTTTTTACTTCATAATGTAGAAAAATCTAATAAAATTCTTAGCAAACTAGGAATACTCAGTAAACTAGGAATATAAGTGAACCTTCTAAAACTGACAAACAGAAACAACCAAAAAAAAAATGAACAAAGCCTCTCATAATGAAAACAACTAGAAGCCTTTTTTCATAACATTCAAGAAAGCCATTTAGCACGCAGCCAGTTATTTTTGGAGACCAACAAAATAAAATCTGTACTTTTTCCACTTTTTC
>NW_011493346.1:4558-5581 GCF_000754665.1 Bison bison bison | reverse complement strand
GAGAGATAAGAAAGCCTTCCTAAGTGATCAATGCAAAGAAATAGAGGAAAACAATAGAATGGGAAAGACTAGAGATCTCTTCAAGAAAATTGGAGATACCGAAGGAACATTTCATGCAAAGATGAGCACAATAAAGGACAGAAATAGTATGGATCTAACAGAAGCAGATGATATTAAGAAGAGGTGGCAAGAATACAGAGAAGAACTATACAAAAAAGATCTTCATGACCCATATAACCACGATGATGGGATCACTCACCTAGAACCAGACATCTTGGAGTGTGAAGACAAGTGGGCCTTAGGAAGCATCACTATGAACAAAGCTACTGGAGGTGTTGGAATTCCAGTTGAGGTACTTCAAATCCTAAAAGATGATGCTGTGAAAGTGTTGCACTCAATAAGCCAGCAAATTTGGAGAACTCAGCAGTGGCCACAGGACTGGAAAAGGTCAGTTTTCATTGCAGTCCCAAAGAAAGGCAATGCCAAAGAATGTTCAAACTACTGCACAGTTGCACTCATCTCACACTCTAGCAGAGTAATGCTCAAAATTCTCCAAGCTAGGCTTTAAAAGTATGGGGACCGAGAACTTCCAGATGTTCAAGCTGGATATAGAAAAGGCAGAGGAACCAGAGATCAAATTGCCAACATCCTTTGGATCATAGGAAAAGCAAGAGAATTCCAGAAAAAAACAACTACTTCTGCTTCATTGACTACACTAAAGCCTTTGACTGTGTGGATCACAACCAACTGTGTAAAATTCTTCAAGAGATGGGAATACCAGACCGCCTTACCTGGCTCCCGAAAAATCTGTATGCAGGTCAAGAAGCAACAATTAATACCAGATATGAAACAATGCACTGATTCCAAATTGGGAAAGGAGTATGTCAAGGCTATATATTGTCACCCTGCTTATTTAACTTATATGCCATGTACATCGTGTGAAATGTTGAGCTGGATGAAGACAAGCTGGAACCAAGATTTCCAGGAGAAATATCAGTAACCTCAGATATGCAGATGACACCA
>NW_011493346.1:0-1207 GCF_000754665.1 Bison bison bison | reverse complement strand
GCTAATCAGAAAAGAAATAATAATTTTCCCTGGTACTAAAAGGGAAAGAAACCTTTCAGAGCAATTTTTTTTTTTTTAAAAAGAAAACTTGTAAATTCTTTCTCTGTTTCTTTGAGATGTCCATAAATCTTTTTAAAACTGAAGTAAGCCTCTTTATAGCCTTACAACCCAGGAATCTTTTTCTCTAAGACTTGGGAGCCATATGTTTGAAATGTAATCATTCAAAGAAGAGAGCGTCCCTTGCTCGCATTTTCTGTGGGAGACTAGGAGCCTAACCTCAGCACAAGTCTTGCTGAAAAATTAAATTATGTAATAAAGATAGGATAAATTTATTTTTCTTTTGGATAAAGCCAGTTAGCTAGATGGTCAGCCCAACTATCAAGTGAATTTTAGGATGAAGCATGCGTGAGAAATGTTGCTGTCAAGTCCTTTTACCTGCAGACTGGTGGTTTTTTCTCTTGAGAACATAAGTGTAACAGGTTGTATCTCCTTGACTATAGAGAAGTGGAGGTTTCTTTCTATTTGTGCAGCATTTTTAGTGGATTGCCTGTGATGTACATCACATTCTGGTTTCATGTTTATTAAATAATAAAACTGTTTTGTCTTCTGTCTTTGTTGGAGAGGTTTGCTAGATTGGCAGGAGTTTTTCTTTTTCTTTTTATTTATTTATTTATTTTAATTTAAATTTATTTATTTTAATTGGAGGCTAATTACTTTACAATATTGTATTGGTTTTGCCATACATCAACATGAATCCACCACGAGTGTACACGTGTTCCCCATCCTGAACCCCCCCCTCACACCTCCCTCCCTGTACCATCCCTCTGGGTCATCCCAGTGCACCAGTCCCAAGCATCCTGTATCCTGCATCGAACCTGGACTGGTGATTCATTTCTTATATGATATTATACAAGATTCAATGCCATTCTCCCAAATCATCCCACCCTCGCCCTCTCCCACAGTGTCCAAAAGACTGTTCTCTACATCTGTGTCTCTTTTGCTGTCTTGCACACAGGGTACTTCCCCATCATGTTTTCATTTTGGGTTTAGGTTTTAAGTTCATAAATATTCATTATATGATTATGATTTATAGATTACAGACACACACATTCTTTTGAATGTATCAAATAATATTTTAAAATATGGTATATTAAATATTTTTACTCTATCCAAAAATTCCTTAAAAGGGAAAGATATGCTGCTAGAA
>NW_011493345.1:4827-5272 GCF_000754665.1 Bison bison bison | reverse complement strand
CCCTAGGTCAGGAATATCCCTTGGAGGAGAAAATGGAAACCCACTCCAGTATTCTTACCTGGAGAATCCCATGGACAGAGGATCTTGGTGGGCTACAGTCTGTAGGGTCCCAAACAATCTGACACACAACTTAATGACTAGACATTCTTTGGTATGCATATGTTCTAAAATATTTTGGATTTTGGAAAACAACCCAAGATAAAACAATACATTCATGTATTCTATTTAATATGTGCAATATATGTATTTATATGTCTCTATATCTATAGGCCTATTTCTAGTTTCTGTAATACATCTACATGTTGTGGTATTTATTCAGTTCCAATAAAACATGACTTTCCATAAATACAGGATACCATTCTTTTGCATAGTTTCACCCTCAGTGAGTCTAGGATACAGGCTTCCTGTTAAAGCTCCACTATTTTTCCCTTTATCCCTTTGTTCA
>NW_011493345.1:0-509 GCF_000754665.1 Bison bison bison | reverse complement strand
TCTTTCTTTTTTTTTTTTTTTACTGAAAACATACTTCCTACTTTCCTTTAGCAATCAAGAACTAACTTTTATATTAGCATTTTCTAAATCAGTGAGCATAAATACCAGTGTTAATTTCTAAAACCCTTGCTTTCTTAGAACATTTTAGGATGGCATCAAACATTATTCATTTATAGTCCCAAATCTCTTTAGTTTCTCTGTAAAAGGAAATTAGTGTTTAGTAGTAAATGTTTCAAAATCTTATTTTATTTGGAAATGACCTAACTATTCAATAGACTTCCAACACTTAGCACACTTGGCACAACCCTTAGAAATTTAAGTTATGCCAATCTGGAGAGACTATTTTAGACAGATATTTCTAAAGAGTAATTATTCTTAATAGAGTTTATATAAAAGCTCATATCTCATTTACATTTTTTAGAAGTTTTCTCACTTGAGGTAATTTCCTTGCTGACAAACTTGTAACAGATATAATATTTAACTTATATCAAACCTAGGTACAATGAAAA
>NW_011493344.1:9234-9721 GCF_000754665.1 Bison bison bison | reverse complement strand
TCAAGACCATCCCCATGGAAAAGAAATGCAAAAAAGCAAAATGGGTGTCTGGGGAGGCCTTACAAATAGCTGTGAAAAGAAGAGAAGCAAAAAGCAAAGCAGAAAAGGAAGGATACAAGCATCTGAATGCAGGGTTCCAAAGAATAGCAAGAAGAGATAAGAAAGCCTTCCTCAGCAGTCAATGCAAAGAAATAGAGGAAAACAACAGAATGGGAAAGACTAGAGATCTCTTCAAGAATATTAGAGATACCAAGGGGACATTTCATGCAAAGATGGGCTCGATAAAGGACACAAATGGTATGGGCCTAACAGAAGCAGAAGATATTAAGAAGTGGCAAGAATACACAGAAGAACTGTACAAAAAAGATCTTCACGACCCAGATAATCACGATGGTGTGATGACTGACCTAGAGCCAGACATCCTGAAATGTGAAGTAAAGTGGGCCTTAGAAAGCATCACTATGAACAAAGCTAGTGGAGGTGATGG
>NW_011493344.1:4544-5092 GCF_000754665.1 Bison bison bison | reverse complement strand
TCCAATAATCAATGGAACCCAAGCACATGCTGGAATATTTTATGTTGCTGTCTCTGTTTCCTGTGAGACTAACAGGTGAGAGGTAACAAAAGGTTACAGTGTCTGCTTCAGAGATTTGAATTTCATGAATGGAATTAAACATTCTCGTCACAGGTGCAGGAGTCCAGCCTCCGCTGTAAGAAGAAGGGTGAGCTGACAGGCGGTTCCCTGTGTCAAAGAACTTGAGCCAGGCTTTGACTCCCAGACAGGCAGGATAGCTGGCCTTCTCAGCCTGGTATCTAAGGGAATCCGACACTCTCCACAGTATTTCCTCCAGGATGATCTGCCGTAGTTTTAGACTTCATTTCATATTTAGTATCCAATTGCAGCCTAGCACAGTGCATGTGAGTGTGAGATGACAAGCTAGTCTACTGGGATTCAAGTGTAAGTTCCCCTACTTACTAATTCTTCTCACTGGGAGCATCATTTAACCTCTCTGAACCTCAGTTTCCTCCTCTTTAAAATGGCTGAATCAAGGAATTCCCTGCTGGTCCAGTGGCTAAGACTCC
>NW_011493344.1:0-327 GCF_000754665.1 Bison bison bison | reverse complement strand
AATACTTTGGACCTAACAGAAGCAGAAGATATTAAGAGGTGGCAAGAACACACAGAAAAAATTACACAAAAAAAGATCTTTATGACCCAGATAACCATGATGGTGTGATCACTCACCTAGAGCCAGACATCCTGGGATGTGAAGTCAAGTGGGCCTTAGGAAGTATCACTATGAACAAAGCTAGTGGAGGTGATGGAATTCCAGTTTAGTTATTTCAAATCCTAAAATATGATGCTGTGAAAGTGCTACAGTCAGTATGCCAGCAAATTTGGAAAACTCAGCAGTGGCCACAGGACTGGAAAAGGTCAATTTTCATTCCAATCCCAA
>NW_011493343.1:4119-5225 GCF_000754665.1 Bison bison bison | reverse complement strand
TTTTTATTTTTTTTTTTTTTTTTTTTTTTTTTTTAATCACATCCAGCAAGAAAGAGAAAGGAAAATCTCCTTGAAGGATGGACTACATCTTTCCCTTTAAATTGTATTGGGCTGAATAAATAATAGTCACCAAGGAAATGCCACACACTGGTTTAAACTAATCAAAATTCTCCTGATTATCCAGAGATCGATTTGGATATCTGAACAAAATTGAAATCATATTCTGGGTAAGAAAAGATATTGAGGCTGTGAATCGTATCTACCGTGGATGCTGCTCTTTTTGAAATCCCAATCTTTGCACACAGTTTCCTCTGCCTGTGATACTTTTTGCCTCCCTCTTTTCCTAGCTTGACTTCCCTGGTGGCTCAGATGGTAAAGAACCTTCCTGCAATGCAGGAGACCAGGGTTCAATCCCTTGGATCAGGAAGATCCCCTGGAGGAGGGCCTGGCTATCCACTTCAGTATTCTTGCCTGGTAAACTCCATGGAAGGAGGAGCCTGGCGGGTTACATGAGGTTGCAAAGAGTCAGACACAACTGAGCACCTAACACTTTCTTTTATTTAGCTTACTTTTACCGTACTTATCTTTTACTCTCGTTTTTTTCCCTTGATTTTTATTGAGGTATAATTGAGATATAGCACTGTATAAGTTTAAAGTACATAGCATCATGATTTGACTTACATATATTGTGAAATGATTACTACAATGTTTAGGTAACATTCATCATCTCATATAGATGTAGAATTTTTTAATAAGAGGTTTTTATTTATTTATTTTTGGCAATACTGGGTCTTCATTGCATGTGTAGGCTTTTCTCTAGTTGTGGAAAGCAGGGACTACTCTCTAGTTGCCGCGCGTGAGCTTCTGTTGCGGTGGCTTCTCTTATTGGGGACCATGGGCTCCAGGGCACACAGGCTGCAGTCGTTTGGGCACATGGACTCAGTAGTTGTGGCTCCTGGGCTCTGGAGCACAGGCTCAATTGTTGTGGTGCATGGGCTTATTAGTTGCTCTGCAGCATGTGTGATCTTCCTGGATCAGGGATCGAACCCATGTCTCCTGCATTGGCAGACGGATTCTTTACCATCTGAGCCACTGGGGAAGCCCTC
>NW_011493343.1:0-479 GCF_000754665.1 Bison bison bison | reverse complement strand
AAAATCACTACAGATGGTGACTGCAGCCATGAAATTAAAAGACACTTGCTCCTTGGAAGAAAAGGTATGAAAAACCTAGACAGCATATTCAAGAGCAGAGATATTACTTTACCAACAAAGGCCCATCTAGTCAAAGCTATGGTTTTTCCAGTAGTCACGTATGGCTGTGAGAGTTGGACCCTTAAGAAGTCTGAGCACAGAAGAATTGATGCTTTTGAACTATGATGTTGGAGAAGACTCGTGAGAGTCCTTGGACTTCAAGGAGATCAAGGTAGTCAATCCTAAAGGAAATCAACCCTGAATATTCATTGGAAGGACTGTTCTGAAACTGAAGCTCCAGTACTTTGGCCACCTGATGCAAAGAGCCAACTCATTGGAAAAGACCCTGATGCTGGGAAAGATTGAGGGCAGGAGGAGAAGGGGATGACAGAAGATGAGATGGTTGGATGGCATCTCCGACTCGATGGACATGAGTTTGA
>NW_011493342.1:4742-5108 GCF_000754665.1 Bison bison bison | reverse complement strand
CTTGAAGAAGATTTAAATAATGAGGACTGGAATTTGGAGTTTGGAGGAATCACATCTACTTGAAATGCCTTGAAATCTGCAGCTGCGTCAGTGTTTTGAACTCTGTCATTGCTTCGTAGGACATTTTTGAATTTTTTTTCTGTTGCCACATTGATTTTTGATGAAGTTTGTAAAAATCTAATTTAGTAACTATCCTTGCTTCTGTTGAGGGTGTTGTTGAAAGTTGATTACTGTGTTTCAAACCTCTCATCCCTAATTTAAGCAGAACAGGTATGGACATCTCTGTGGTCTAAGGCTCTTTGCTTTTCTCTCCTCTTCCTCTCCTGCTCCCTTTGCCTCTCTCCTCTCTTGTCTTGTCTCAGCTCT
>NW_011493342.1:0-521 GCF_000754665.1 Bison bison bison | reverse complement strand
CCTTATGTGATGAATCTGAATTTATATTGAATTAAATTTCCTTTTGCTACTATTGAAAATTCATTCCTCAGTGCAAACTGTACTCCTCCTGGGCCTGTTTGCTGAGATTTCTTTTCACCGTCTACCCTTCAGGTGAGAGGGCAGGCCCCTTTGTGCTCAGGCTCCAGTTCAGAAAGCAAGTTTTCACCATGCTGTACCCTCACCAGTAGCGTCATACTCATTAGTTCATAGTCTTCATGATATTTTTTATATCTGTGTACCATTTATACAATTATTTACTAATTTAATACTCAACTTACTTAATGACTATGCAAAAAGTTATCCTTGTTTTAATGAATGTTATATATGAAACCAAAGAAAGGCAATGCCAAAGAATGCTCAAACTACCACACAATTGCACTCATCTCACACGCTAGTCAAGTGATGCCTAAAATTCTCCAAGTCAGGCTTCAGCAATACGTGAACCATGAACTTCCTGATGTTCAAGCTGGTTTTAGAAAAGGCAGAGGAACCAGAGATCA
>NW_011493341.1:10780-11108 GCF_000754665.1 Bison bison bison | reverse complement strand
TGCATATCTGAGGTTATTGATATTTCTCCCGGCAATCTTGATTCCAGCTTGTGTTTCTTCCAGTCCAGCGTTTCTCATGATGTACTCTGCATAGAAGTTCAATAAACAGGGTGACAATATACAGCCTTGACGAACTCCTTTTCCTATTTGGAACCAGTCTGTTGTTCCATGTCCAGTTCTAACTGTTGCTTCCTGACCTGCATACAAATTTCTCAAGAGAATAGCAAGAAGAGATAAGAATAGCAAGAAGAGCAAGAAAAGATAAGAAAGCCTTCTTCAGCGATCAATGCAAAGAAACAGAGGAAAACAACAGAATGGGAAAGACTAG
>NW_011493341.1:8847-10680 GCF_000754665.1 Bison bison bison | reverse complement strand
AAAACATCTATTTCTGCTTTATTGACTATGCCAAAGCCTTTGACTGTGTGGATCACACTAAACTGTGGAAAAGAAGACATACAGCTGGCCAATAGGCACATGAAAAGATGCTCAACATCACCAATCATTGGTTCAATGCAAATACGAATCACCTGATACCTTCGGACTGGCTATTATTAAAAGACAAGAAAAAAAACTCTGGGAAAAATATAGAGAAAAGGGAACCCTTGTGTACTCTTGTTGGGAATGTACCTTGGCACAGCCACTTTATGGAGGTTTTTCAAAATTTTAAAAATAAAATTACCATATGATCCAGCAATACCACTTCCAGATATTTATCTGAAGAAAGTGAAGACACTAACTTGAAAAGAGATGTACAATGGATCTTTATGGTAGTTCAGTGTCCATAGTGTCCATCAGTAGATTAATTAATAATGAAAAAGCGATATGCATACAATGGAATATTATTCAGACATAAAAAGAATAAAATTTGCCATTTTCTGCAACATGAATGGACTTTGAGAGCATTATATTCAGAGAAATAAGGCTAATAAAGACAAATACCATATGCTCTCACTTATATGTGGAATTTTAAAGGAGAAAAAGCTCATAGATAAACAGATTGATGGTGCCAGAGGCAGCAAATGGGAGTGGGAAAAATGTGTGAAGAGAGTTAAATGATACAAATTTTAGTTATAAAATAAATCATGGGGAAATAATGTAAAGTGTTGAGACTCTAGTTAATAATCGTTGTTGTTCAGTGGTGAGTTGTGTCTGACACAGCAACCCCATGGACTGCAGCACACCAGGCCTCCTAAAGTTGTTAAGAGAGTAAAGTCCTTATCACAAGAAAAACAACTTTTTAGCTGTGAATGGTGATGGATGTTAATTAGATTTGTGACTATTTTGCAATATCTGCAAATATGCAGTCATTATGTCATACACCTGAAAATTACATTATATGTCAGTCATACCTCAGCTTTTTTAAAAAAGAAAAAAATTAAAAAACAAGTAAGCCAAATCTCTCTCTCTCTGTCTCATACACACACACACACACACACACACACAAATTACTGCCTAGGGGCAATTGCAGAAACATGCATTTCTAAGACAAAAATTATGGAATCACAAAATAATACAGGATATTGCAGCAGAAGCAAAATTAGGATTGTATTAAGGAAAAATTTGGAATTTGATGGCTTGTGTGAAATGCTTTTGCAATAAAATGCACAGCTAAATAAATCTCACAAGCCCTCACATTTAAAACCACACAGCCAACTATTCAAAAACTGGTCGTTAGACATGTTACTATCTATAGACAGAATAAATTATGGTGTTGGAAGATTTTTAATATTATAAAAGTGAAATTTAGCAGTATAAGATTGAAACTGTTGAAAACTGAACAAATATAACTAATTTGACTAAAGGAAGTAAATTGTCTCCTATACCAATATGAATCAAATATGGTACATATGTGTCCATGATTCAAGGAGTTTTAACTGATTGTAATTCAGATGTTGCTATTGACATTGACAAATGTGAGAAATGGTTATTTTGATGAATTAACCTTCAAGATTTAGAACAAATTAAACACTATTTATTATAATTCATTAGTTCTATATTTACTGTCTAATGAGTTCCTTTTAATCAAGCTTTAATAATGAGTAGTGGAATGATGTATATACATATGTGTGTGTGTGTGTGTGTCTCTGTGTGTGTATCACTTATATATTTTTCTAAACTCATAGAACCTAAAAAGCAAAAGTGAATTATAATGTGAATTATAATTCACATATAGGGTTTGGGTGTGTTGACTGAAAAAAAAAAAAAAAA
>NW_011493341.1:5394-6464 GCF_000754665.1 Bison bison bison | reverse complement strand
TGGAAACAGTGACAGACTTTATTTTGGGGGGCTCCAAAATCACTGCAGATGGTGACTGCAACCATGAAATTAAAAGACGCTTGCTCCTTGGAAGAAAAATTATGATCAACCTAGACAGCATATTAAAAAGCAGTGACATTACTTTGCCAACAAAGGTCCATCTAGTCAAAGCTTTGGGTTTTCTGATAGTCATGTATGGATGTGAGAGTTGGAGTATAAAGAAAGCTGAGTGTTGAAGTATTGATGCTTTTGAACTGTGGTGTTGGAGAAGACTCTTGAGAGTCCCTTGGACCAGTCCATTCTGATCAGCCCTGGGATTTCTTTGGAAGGAATGATGGTAAGCTGAAACTCCAGTACTTTGGACACCTCATGTGAAGAGTTGACTCATTGGAAAAGACTCTGATGCTGGGAGGGATTGGGGGCAGGAGGAGAAGGGGATGACAGAGGATGAGATGGTTGGATGGCATCATCAACTCAATGGACATGAGTTTGAGTGAGCTCTGGGAGTTTTTGATGGACAGTGATGCCTGGTGTGCTGCAGTCCACGGGGTCACAAAGAGTCGGACATGACTGAGCAACTGAACTGAACTGAAATGTAATCAAGCATACATATACTTTTTGCAGATGTTTTCTTCTAGGCAGATGTTTCCATGAAGGATTTTAATGCTTTTCTAGATTTGAAGAAATGCAAGAATTGGGCTCATAAATTTGCCTCCTGGAAATATCTAATTATCTGAAGACCTGTACTGTCAGTTTAATCCTAGAACACAGAGTGCTTCATTCCTGATCTCCACCATGAACTCCTTTAAGGGGATTGCTGAAGATCAGCAGCTGCAGCAGCTCATAGTTTTCTCTTTGTAGAGGCAGATGGCAAGTGCCAATTTATAGTTGATGGGCAATTATGATGTGTCATTGTAGGTTCATCAGTTGTAACAAATGCACCAGTCTGGTAAGGGATGTTAATAATGGGGGGAATTATGCATTTGGGGCAGGGAATATATGGGAGATATTTTACCTTCTTTTTAATTTTACTGTGAAATTAAAACTTCTCAAGAAAAATAAAGTCATTA
>NW_011493341.1:4755-5294 GCF_000754665.1 Bison bison bison | reverse complement strand
CACAATAAAGGACAAAAATGGTATGGACCTAACAGAAACAGAAGATATTAAGAAGAGATGGCAAGAATACACGGAACTATACAAAAAAGATCTTAATGACCCAGATAACCACGATGGTGTGATCACTCACCTAGAGCCTGACATCCTGGAATGGGAAGTAAAGTGGACCTTAGGAAGCATCACTATGAACAAAGCTAGTGGAGGTAATGGAATTACAGTTGAGCTATTTCAAATCCTCAAAGATGATTCTGTGAAAGTGGTAGATTCAATATGCCAGCAAATTGCAAAAATTCAGTAGTGGCCAAAGGATTGGAAAAATTCAGTTTTCATTCCAATCCCAAAGAAAGCCAATGCCAAAGAATGTTCAAATTACTGCACAATTTCATTCATCTCACACGCTGGCAAAGTAACACTCAAAGTTCTCCAAGCCAGGCTTCAACTGTATGTGAACCGTGATCTTTCAGATGTTCAAGCTGGATGTAGAAAAGGAAGAAGAACAAGAGATCAAATTGCCAACATCCATTGAATCATCAAAAAAG
>NW_011493341.1:3887-4655 GCF_000754665.1 Bison bison bison | reverse complement strand
AGGACTGAGGTCATGGGACAGAAAACATGCATGGATTTCCTTAAGTAACCTATTATCCTAAGGAAAAACTGTTTAGTAACGACCCTCTTACTCAAATATGGATTGTCTTCTGGCCTTATGACGATTGTTATTTATTGTTGTTACCTTGGTGACGGTTGATATACGTTTGGTTATTGTTCTTTATTTTTTGCCTAAAGTTTCCTTGTATGACCAATATATATACTCACAAACATGATTAAAGTACCCTTGTTCCATCAGAACCTGAGTCCCCATGTCTTTCTTTCTCTCTCTCTCTGGCTAGTTCTCTGGAGTGCAGAAGCCTGTTGAGCTCACACTCTTGCTCAGGCTTTCAAAACCTCTTTGAGAGGGTGCCCTGTGCCTTCGTAAGCAGCACAAGCCCTGTTCTAGGGCTTTATTTGCTTTCTACATAACCCAGGGAATACTGGTTTCTTTCTTTCCCTCCCTATCCTTCTTCCTCATCGTCGACTCCGATCTGCCAGGTCCCGGCCCATTAAAGGACCTCCACAAATACTGAACACAGATTGATTATATTCTTTGCAGCCAAAGATAGAGAAGCTCTATACAGTGAGCAAAAACAAGACCAGGAGCTGACTGTGGTTCAGATCATGAACTAATTATTGCCAAATTCAGACATAAATTGAAAAAAGCAGGGAAAACCACTAGACCATTCAGGTATGACCTAAATCAAATCCCTTAAGATTATACAGTGTAAATTACAAATAGATGCAAGGGATTAGATCTGATAGA
>NW_011493341.1:0-430 GCF_000754665.1 Bison bison bison | reverse complement strand
ACCCAGTGGTTCTAACCAGTCTTTGTCATGTCCTATGGCTATATCATTCTTTTAAAGGATGTTCCCTACCCCCTTTACTCCAGTTTTATTTGTGGGAAAAATAAACTTAACTGAAAAAATAAGAAAGAGAAATTAAGGAATCAATCTCATTCACCACTGCAGCAAAAATAATTAAATATCTAGGAATAAACTTACCTAAGGAGACAAAGAACTGTACACAGAAAATTATAAGATACTGATGAAATAAATAAAAGATTATGTAAACAGATGAAGAGATATTTCATATTTCTGAGTAGGAAGAATTAATATTGTGAAAATGAGTATAATACCAAATGCAATCTAGAGGTTCAATGTGATCCCTATCAAATGAGCAATGGCATTTTTCACAGAACTAGGAAAAAATGTCACAATTCATATGGAAACACAAAAG
>NW_011493340.1:13333-14399 GCF_000754665.1 Bison bison bison | reverse complement strand
CACCATACACAAAAATAAACTCAAAATGGGTTAAAGATCTAAATGTAAGACCAGAAACTATAAAACTCCTAGAGGAGAACATAGGCAAAACACTCTTGGACTTAAATCACAGCAGGATCCTCTATGACCCACCTCCCAGAATATTGGAAATAAAAGCAAATATAAACAAATGGGACCTAATTAAAATTAAAAGCTCCTGGCACAACAAAGGAAACTATAGGCAAGGTGAACAGGCAGCATTTAGAATAGGAGAAAATAATAGGAAATAAAGGAACTGACAAAGAATTCATCTCAAAAATATACAAGTAATTCCTGCAGCTCAATTCTAGAAAAATAAACTACCCAATCAAAAAATGGGCCAAAGAACTAAACAGACATTTCTCCAAAGAAGACATACAGATGGCTAACAAACACATGAAAAAATGTTCAACATCACTCATTATCAGAGAAATGCAAATCAAAACCACAATGAGGTACCATTTCATGCCAGTCAGAATGGCTGCTATCAAAAAGTCTACAAGCAATAAATGCTGGAGAGGGTGTGGAGAAAAGGGAACCCTCTTCTACTGTTGGTGGGAATGCAAACTAGTACAGCCACTATGGAGAACAGTGTGGAGATTCCTTAAAAAACTGGAAATAGAACTGTCATATGACCCAGTCATCCCACTGCTGGGCATGCACACCAAGGAAACCAGAATTGAAAGAGATACATGTACCCCAATGTTCATTGCAGCACTGTTGATAATACCCAGGACATAGTAGCAGTCTAGATGTCCATCAGCAGATGAATGGATAAGAAAGCTGTGGTACATATACACAATGGAGTATTACTCAGCCATTAAAAAGAATACATTTGAATGAGTTCTAATGAGGTGGATGAAACCGGAGCTGATTATACTGAGTGAAGTAAGCCAGAAAGAAAAACACCAATACAGTATACTATTGCATATATATGGAGTTTAGAAAGATGGTAATGATAACCCTGTATGTGAGACATCAAAAGAGACACAGATGTATAGAACAGTCTTTTGGACTCTGTGGGAGAGGGTGAGGGTGGGATGATTTG
>NW_011493340.1:7708-9838 GCF_000754665.1 Bison bison bison | reverse complement strand
CATGAAATGTTCCCTTGGAATTTCTAATTTTCTTGAAGAGATCTCTAGTCTTTCCCATTCTGTTGTTTTCCTCTATTTCTTTGCATTGATCGCTGAAGAAGGCTTTCTTATCTCTCCTTGCTATTCTTTGGAACTCTGCATTTAGATGTTTATGTCTTTCCTTTTCTCCTTTGCTTTTGGCTTCTCTTCTTTTCACAGCTATTTGTAAGGCCTCCCTAGATAGCCATTTTGCTTTTTCGCATTTCTTTTCCATAAGAATGGTCTTGATCCCTGTCTCCTGTACAATGTCATGAACCTCCATCCATAGTTTATCAGGCATTCTGTCTATCAGATCTAGTCTCTTAAATCTATTTCTCACTTCCACTGTTTAATCATAAGGGATTTGATTTAAGTCATACCTGAATGGTTGAGTGCTTTTCCCTACTTTCTTCAGTTTAAGTCTGAATTTGGCAATAAGGAGTTCATAATCTGAGCCACAGTCATCTCCTGGTCTTGTTTTTGCTGACTGTATAGAGCTTCTCCATCTTTGTCTGCAAAGCATATAATCAATCTGATTTTGGTGTTGACCATCTGGTGATGTCCATGTGTAGTCTTCTCTTGTGTTGTTGGAAGAGTGTGTTTGCTATGATCAGTGCTTCCTCTTGGCAATACTCTATTAGCCTTTGCCCTGCTTCATTCCTTAGTCCAAGGCCAAATTTGCCTGTTCCTCCAGGTGTTTCTTGACTTCCTACTTTTGCATTCCAGTCCCCTATATTGAAAAGGACATCTTTTTTGTGTGTTAGTTCTAAAAGGTCTTGTAGGTCTTCATAGAACCATTCTGCAACAAAAGGAAAGCTCTGATACACACCAACTCGGATGGATATCAAGGGCATTAGGCTAAGTGAAAGAAGCCAGATGTAAAATAAAATATAAATATGGTTTCATTTGTGCAAAACATCTTAGAAAAATCAAACTAACTATTATTGATAGAAAATAACTCAGTTATTTACTGGGGTTGGAGGTTGAAGAAAGGAAAAGGATGAAATTACCAAGAGGGATAAAGAAACTTTTGGAGGTGATGGATATGTACATTGACTTGTTTGTGGTGGTGGTTTAATGAGATAATATATATGTGAAAACTTATTAAAATGTACACTTTACATGTATAGTTTGCATGTCATTTATACCTCAATGAATCTATTGAAAAAGAAAGCTGAAGACAAAAATATAAGTTGTACATATTTTCAAACATTTCTTTGAGTGTGTTACACCTCAATAAAATTTTTACTTTAAAAGTAATTTAGAGTAATCTCTGAAAAAGCATGTTTGTCTAATTTTAAAGCCAAATATGACCCAAATTTTAAGTATGCATGACAGATTCTCTCAATAAATTTTAATATGCTATAAAATGGTGTATATATAGCTAGTTAGTGCAATTGAATTAAATTTTTGCTTTTATGTCATGATCTGGAATGTTATTTTATTTGAAATGCAGAATAGTCAACAGTGAAAACTCACCATGTATCACTATAAACCAAAGTTCTTTGTTACGACCTTCATTCCTATGTGTGAGCATGTGCTTCTTCCTCCCTTCGTGTAACATGTTTCTCTGAAATGTGCATAAGAATGTACATTATTTAAATTATACACAGTATGTGCAACATTTCCCTTTGGAAGTAAACTTGTTTTTTATTCATGTAAAATTCATTGAGAAGTGAGTTTTGGTTGAACTCAGTTCAAAACTAGAGTCTGCCCACTCCTTGATTAAAGGTTATTTACTGTAAATTTATGAATTTAATTTTTATTTTACTTATTTAAAAATTTTTATGTTACACGTAGAAAAATTAGAACTAACTCTCTAATGCAGTCATTCTAAACCATCTTGTGCCATGGCATGCTTAACTGTTCAGTTGTTTCTGACTCTGCAACCCCATGAACTGCATTATCCAGGCAAGAACACTGGAGTGGGTTGCCATTCCCTTCTCCAGGGGATCTTTCCCACTCAAAGATCGAACCAGGGTCTCCCACATTGTAGGCAGATTCTTTACCGTCTGAGCCACAGCTACCACAAAATACACTGTGAGTCATGTTTGCATTTATACAGATGAAAACCTAGATGTAGTAACTCTGCTTCCCCTGCTGCTGCTGCTA
>NW_011493340.1:4629-5300 GCF_000754665.1 Bison bison bison | reverse complement strand
TACCCACTCCAGTATTCTGGCCTGGAGAACTCCATGGATTGTACAGTCCATGGGGTCGCAGAGTTGAACACGACTGAGAGACTTTCACTTTCAATGACTAATAACGCTAAACACCATGTGCCTGTTTGGCATCTTTATATCATTTTAAATGAAATCTCTTTCATGTTTTCCCCATTTTAAAATCTGTTTTGGATTTTGTTCTTTACTGTTTAAAGTAGAGATTGTTCTCTTTATATTCTAGACATGAGTCATTTGTCAAATATATAATTTGCAAATATTTTCTCTCCGTCTGTAACTTGTCTCTTTATCCCATGAACAATTTGTTTCACAACACTTTAATTTAAATGAAATTCAATTTATCTAAGATTTCTTTACCTAGTTCTGGCTCCAAAGATTTTTCTCATGTACTGTGTTTTAAATATTTTACACATTTTAATATTACGTTTAAGATAATGATCTCTTTTGAGTTAATTTTTCCATGAAATGTAAAACTCAGGTCAATGTCTATTTGTGTACCTATGCATGCCCAATTCAGCATCATTTGTTGAAAAAGCTTTCTTTCTCCATTGAATTGCTTTTGCACCTTTGTGGGAAAAAGTATCAGTTGGTCATACTTGTGTGAGTCTATTTCTGTGTTCCCTATTTTGTTCCATTGATCTATATCTGTCTTT
>NW_011493340.1:3529-4480 GCF_000754665.1 Bison bison bison | reverse complement strand
TGTAGCCTACCAGGCTCCTCTGTCCATGGGATTTTCCAGGCAATAGTACTGGAGTGGATTGCCATTTCCTTCTCCAGGGGATCTTCCCAAATCAGGGATTGAACCTGGGTCTCCCTCATTGTAGACGGACACTTTACCTTCTGAGCCACCAGCGAAGTCCTTATGTTATACCTCCACCAAAAAATACAGTGTGGATTACTATAGCTATATAGCAATTTCAATGTCTTGAAATTGCATAGACTGATTCTTCCCACTTTATACTTCTTGATTCTGTAAATTGCTGATGGCAATATTTATTCTTTGTCTTGCCCAGTCTGGTGCTCTGTGATGACCTGGAGGGATAGGATGGGGGAAGGGAAAGGAGGCTAGGGAGGAAGGGGGATGTATGTATAATAAGAGCTGATTTGCATTGTTGTATGGTAGACACCAACACAACACTGTAAAAATTTAAATAAAAAAATTGGAAACAAACAAACAAAAAGGAATACACCTCCAAGGATATAATCAAAAATAAATAAAAGCAATTTATGCAGAAATATTCATTATATTGCTATTTAAATATTCATCTACTGTATATATATAAATCACCATGCTATATATTTACGGGATTCAGTTATGTGTAAGACCCAATCCTGGCCCTCAAGGATCCCAGAACATAGTGAGGAAGGCAACTGTATGTAAAATAAAGACAAAGAACTACAAAAAAATAAATAAATAAATAAAATAAAAATTGTACTAACAATTTTAGTTCCTTTACTTTTCTATACACATTTTGAAATAATCTTGCCTATTACTACTAGAAACATTACTAGAAATGTTTAGGATTTTGATAAATCTGTATATAAATTTGAGAGAGAATTGACATCTTAACAATGTTGACTCTATTTTCTGTTTATTTAGACCTTTTTGATTTATTTTATCAGCAGTGTGTAATTTTCAGTAAACAAATCC
>NW_011493340.1:0-538 GCF_000754665.1 Bison bison bison | reverse complement strand
TCCTTTTCTCCTTTGCTTTTCACTTCTCTTCTTTTCACAGCTATTTGCAAGGCCTCCCCATACAGCCGTTTTGCTTTTTTGCATTTCTTTTCCATGGGGATGGTCTTGATCCCTGTCTCCTATGCAATGTCACGAACCTCATTTCATAGTTCATCAGGCACTCTAACCATCAGATCTAGGCCCTTAAATCTATTTCTCACTTCCACTGTATAATCATAAGGGATTTGATTTAGGTCATACCTGAATGGTCTCGTGGTTTTCCCTACTTTCTTCAATTTAAGTCTGAATTTGGCAATAAGGAGTTCATGATCTGAGCCACAGTCAGCTCCTGGTCTTGTTTTTGCTGACTGTATAGAGCTTCTCCATCTTTGGCTGGAAAGAATATAATCAATCTGATTTCGGTGTTGACCATCTGGTGATGTCCATGTATAGAGTCTTCTCTTGTGTTGTTGCAAGAGGGTGTTTGTTATGACCAGTGCATTTTCTTGGCAAAACTCTATCAGTCTTTGCCCTGCTTCATTCCCTATTCCAAGGCCAA
>NW_011493339.1:10510-11171 GCF_000754665.1 Bison bison bison | reverse complement strand
AATCAGACAGGCAACTCCAACCCCTGTTACTCCCTTGTGGTGGTCCCCACCCCTGGAAACCTAACCTTATGGTGGGAACCTAAAGGAAATACTCTCTACCTTAGGGACAAATCCCAGAATCCCTCACAACACTTGAATCCTTCCTATATGCCTCACTGCTGCCATTTTTGCAGCAAGTGGAGCGACAGTTTCCTCCCAGCAGCTAAAGGACTGCCCCTTTTCCATTATGCTGTCACCCAATGCACCTTGGTTTCAGTTTTAAGGCAGATGGAAATCCTGTTCCGCTTTGGCCAACCCATTTTGTTGCCAACTTGAACCCAGTCACGATGTCTACTTCACATGTAGGGATAAAGTTTATTTATCCCTGCCACCTTTCTGGTCAGGAAGTTGCTCCCTAGGGTATGTCATTCATGAAGATCTGGTCTGAAGTAGTAATACCTCCTTGCCTTTATCAGTACATATCCACCAAAGGATACATGGTGCAGTAGTACTTACCCCTCCTTTTCCTGGCATTAGGACTGACTGCTGGTCAACCCACTCCAGTACTCTTGCCTGGAAAATCTCATGGACGGAGGAGCCGGATAGGCTGCAGTCCATGGGTCGCGAAGAGTGGACACAACTGAGCGACTTCACTTTCACTTTTTCACTTTCATGCAATGGA
>NW_011493339.1:10013-10410 GCF_000754665.1 Bison bison bison | reverse complement strand
ATGATGTTCCTTTTCTTCCCAATCATGTCTGCCTGTACAGCTATTAATCCCTCCCTAAATGATACACATATGCTTGCAAACCACTCTGTTTCTCAACTCAACCTAACCAACCTTGCTGGATCAGCATTAGCTGCAGAAGTTGGGGATATATCCAACCTATCCCAGGGTATCAACAGCCCACCCTTCCAGTCCACCTACATGATGTCACCCAGCGCACCCTGAATGGTTGTGGCATGGCCTTTTGGGTAAAAGGGAAGAAAAAAACCTTCTGCCTTGGTATCAGCAATAGCTATCTATATATGCTCCCATGATAACTGCAATCCCATCCGAGCCCTTGTTTTCTCTCTTTTTGACATTCCCAAGTGACCTTCCCTGTCTGTCTAAAAAGCGACTCCCT
>NW_011493339.1:5811-6413 GCF_000754665.1 Bison bison bison | reverse complement strand
AAAAACATCAAAAATTCATCTGCATGTGGAACAACTCCTCCAGAACACCTCTTAACACTGAAGACGACCCCAGCCTTCCAGAAAGGCAAGCCAATCTCCTCAGAATGAGGTAAGGTGAAAAATAAAGATAAAAGAAGACACAAATAATTTCAGGACATGACCTGCACCTGGGGTAGGGAGTCCTGAAGGATGAAAAGTTTCTGCACACTCAAGTTGGAGGATAGGGGGAGCTTCAGAACCTCAGAAGGCAGTGTAGGTGCCTGGAAGGCAAAAATGGAGAAAACTAACCACAGAGATCACTGCTGAGCAATACTTCTCAGCAGAGAACTGGCTTGCACTCCCAGGCTGGGTACTCAAGCTCAGGCTTCAAACCCCAGGCAGAGGACTAGGGTTGGCTGTTGTGAGGATATTCTGAGGAGCTAGTACGACACAGCTGTTGGAATCCAGGGAAAATCTTAAGCATTCCAGAGAGACAAAAGATCATTGCCATGCAAATGTTCTAATTCCATATGCTTGTAGAATGCAGGACTCAACCTTCAAGAGTACTGTAGGCCATAGGGCCTCAGTGGACTATGACCCTAGAGGTAGATTACGCTAAATCC
>NW_011493339.1:4689-5711 GCF_000754665.1 Bison bison bison | reverse complement strand
GAGATCACCTCCATGGCCACCTGACAACTGCCAGGGCCAGTGTGTGGGCCTGAGGTAGAGAACAAGAGGTGTGCAATCTTGACTCCAGGGGCCATAATTGTCACCAAGCCGTGAGCCCATACCTTCCTCAGAGCCTGAGGGGCTCAACTCTGCTGACGGACCCACAACCTGCAGGCAACTCCCCTGGGAAGCCAGCCACCTGCCTCAAACCACGGTGACTTCCGGCAGTTCCTGGCCACACCAGACACTACGCACACCACTGTGTCTGCTGTCACCCGCGCTCTCCCCAGTCCAGTTGAGCACCTGAGCCCTAATATGTTGCTGCTTTCACCCTCCTAAGTCTGAGTGAGGAACAGATATTGGAGGACAGTCCAAGCAGAGGCATGCCACAAACCAAGCAGAAAACCAGGGGCTGGCTATGGGAGCAGAGGAGGAAGGGAAGTTCACTCCTGCAGCAGACGGGGGGGTTAAATCACCACAATTAGCCTTAGACTGTGGACTTTACGGGCAACTGTGGATTTGGGAGCAAGTATAAGCTTGAGTAAGGCAAGATCTGAGTTTGAATTGATGCTACACTGCACACAACAGGTACAGACACCTTCCTAGATACACTGGAGGACTTTCTGAGTAGGCAAATTGGCAGGAGCACACTGTGTGGACAGGTCAAAGAAGAATTATGAGGACATTCTTCTTACTAACATTGTCTACACATTTTTCTCTTTTTTCATATGGTTCTAATGCAGTTCTTCTTTGTTTTTAAAATACTGCACTGGCTTGCCATTCCCTTCTCCAGAGAAGCTTCCAGACCCAGGAGTCAAACCCTGGTCTCCTGTGTTGCAGGCAGATTCTTTACCCTGTTTGAACTACAGGGATGGGGGGATAATATATAATATATATATAATTACATTATCCAACTTTGCGACCCAAAGGACTGCTACATGCCAGGCTTCCCTGTCCATCACAAACTCCTGGAGCCTGCTTAAAGTCATGTTCATTCAGCTAGTTGGTGATGCCATCCAACC
>NW_011493339.1:0-582 GCF_000754665.1 Bison bison bison | reverse complement strand
CCCACTCCAGCGTTCTTGCCTGGAGAATCCCAGGGATGGGGGAGCCTGGTGGGCTGCCATCTGTGGGGTCGGACACGACTGAAGCGACTTAGCAGCAGCAGCAGCAGTGATAACCTTCTCACAGTACATGAAACTCTGTTGCCTTAAACTTACACAGTGCATAATAAAACTGGAGGAAGACAAACAATGGGTCATGAATTTAAATGATCAATTCAATCAACAGGTCAAATACCCAGTTTAAAAAAAAAAAAAACATATATATATGTATATAAATAAATATACAGCAGCTCCACATGACCAATATTCTGTTGAATGGAAAGTTTAAGCAACATTTCATTTAAAACTAATCTATAACTTACTAATGCTAATGTAACATTTGTACCAAAATATTTTCAGAAAAACTGAATTCTCTGTAAATCTAATGTGCAGCTTGAGAGAGGCTGCTGTATTTCTCTATCCACTTCCTCTTTGTTCTGCAACACAACTGGTCATATTGGCCTCTGAAAAACGCTACTACACACTACTACACTACAGTTATAGAGGAAGGGGAGTAAAGAAGTAAGTTCTTAGTATTTTTATGAA
>NW_011493338.1:12148-13000 GCF_000754665.1 Bison bison bison | reverse complement strand
AAATATGTGCAAATTATATATCTGACAAAGCATCTGTATCCAGAATACAGAAAATCTAGCAAAAGTCATTTAAGAAGCAAAAAAGATACTACAATAAATAAATAGGGAAAATTTTGGAATAAAAATTTCACCAAAGAAGATACAGAAACAGCAAATAAGCACATGAAAAATTGCTCAATATCATTAGAGAATTATAAATTAAAACTACAATCGGATACCACTATATTCACACGAGAATGGCTAAAATTAGAAAGACTGAGCCATCCCAAGCACTGGCGAGGTTGAGGAGAGTGGAACTCTCACAAAGTGTTTGAGGGAATGAAAAATGGTATAACCAGTTTGGCAGTTTCTTAACAATGTTAATCTTAAATCTACCATATTATTCAGACACTGCACTCTTTAAGTATTTACCTGAGAGAAAGTAAACAAATCCATGCAAAATTAACTGAAGATTTAATTTAGAACACAACAGCAAATTTCAAACAAATCAGAGTATATCTGTATACTGCGATGTGTGCGTGTGTGCATGCTGTCACTTCGAGTCATGTCTGACTCTTTGCAACCTGCCAGGCTCCTCTGTACATGGGATTCTCCAGGTAAGAATACTGGAGTGGGTTGCCATTCCCTTCTCCAGAGGATCTTCCTGACCCAGGGATCAAACCCACGGCTCCTGCATTACAGGCAGATAGATTCTTTACCACTGAGTCATAGACGAAGCTCATACTAGAACACTACTCATCAATAAAAAAGAATGAACTATTGATACATGCAACAAAATGGATACATCTAAAACCAAAAGGCTGAATGACAGAAGCCAGTCAACCAAAACCAACTGACCAAAAAAAAAAAAAA
>NW_011493338.1:11727-12048 GCF_000754665.1 Bison bison bison | reverse complement strand
CATGGACCACAGCCTACCAGGCTCCTCCATCCATGGGATTTTCCAGGCAAGAGTACTGGAGTGGGGTGCTCACTATAAACCTACAGTAATCAAGGAAGTGTGGTATTAGAATCAATGTAGACAAACAGATTGAAGGAAAATAATAAAGTATCCAGAAATACATGCAAACATATATGGAGAACTGATTTTTGAAAACTAGCAAAGGCAGTTCAGTGGAGAAATGATAGTCTTATCAACAAAAGGTGCTGGGACAAGTGGATATCATATACACAAATATAAAGAGTGATTCACATATCACATAATATGCAAATGTCCACTCAA
>NW_011493338.1:9547-11627 GCF_000754665.1 Bison bison bison | reverse complement strand
CTAAGATCCCACATGCTGTACGGCTTAAAAAAGGTAATTTAACGCCTACCATGCAAAATTCTAATATATCTGGGGTGTATCTGTTAATGTAGTACACTGGTCCTTCCCTCCCACCTACAATCACATATTGCTTTCCCACATGGGTTCATACCTAAACTCCTGGGTGGTCGGAAGCATTGGGTACTGTTATCCTGTTGTATAGAAGAGAATGGAGGGAAGAGTGGTGACTTACCTAAAGTGTACCAATGATGGGACCCAATCTCTTCACTCTTGCTCCAAGAACCTGTCTAGCAGACTCAACATCACAACTGGTTCTTTCTACTGGATCTTGTTTCTGGGGCTCAGTGTCCACATCCTTCTGTGATGTCCTACTTTAAGGAAGAATAAGGAGATAAGACAGCACATGGAATAGAGAGGGAAGTGAGAAGAGGGGAAAGCACATGAAATGCAGGGGAAGGGGCTCAGGATGTGTTTGCCTGCTGACTCCTCTCATTTCCCTGGAAGCTGTGCAATGATGCTTTTCCTCCACACACAGCAGTGACACTGAGGCTTTCACATCATGGACATGTACCCTTATCCCTGTTTATGTTACATGTCCAAGTATTCTCTCCAGTCGTCATGCTATTATGGAAATGTCAAAGGCATCACACTAAACAGAATGAAGGAGGTAATGTTGGAGTGGAGAAATACAATTTGGTGAGGGCCTAATAGATGCCACATGCTGAAGGTTGTAATTATCAGACTTTTCAGTTCTACAAAAGGATGCTCTGAGGTGGAGAATCATAATTTTCTTTCTACAGATTTGGAGATACTCGGGCTCAGAGAGCAAAGTACATGTTCAAAGAATTCTAAGGAGGCATCAAATGGAAACAGAAGCCAACTTAAAGGGGCCTCTGCTGGCCAATTCTGGGACAAATTGAGCATCAAAATAAATAATTACAGCACCAAATGGTAGACCTCTGAGCAAAATAGGATAATCTATGAGTCATACTTACATAAATAAAAAAATAGAGAAAAGAGAAAGCTCTACCTCCAGTCAAATTTCAGTGAACAAATCTGAAAGGAATGAGCTAATCAGAAAAGCAACACTTGACAACTATAATAGTAATAAATAAGACAGGTTAGAATTATAAAATGATGTTCAATCTGCATCAAATCCCACAGCAGTCACTAAGTCACCATGGTAACCATGCTTGGCAAGTGAAGCCAGCAAACAAACAGCAACCAATTTGGTTCCAATTATGTGACAGGAAGTTAAAAGGACTGACATGACCACAGCATTAACCTCAAGTTTTCCTTCCAATAAAGATTCCTGGTAGCTTCTCCAATATACATATACACATAAACATACATGTTCATATACATACGTGCTTTCTCCTTCTGTCTGTTTCACCACTGGAGAACCCAGGAATTCACTGAGGAAGACTTGCTGGGGCACAAAAAAGAAAAAACCCACAATTAAATTGGTTCAATTCTAACCACATGCATGAAATTGAAAGCTGCCATAATTATTTTATTTCAGTCGCTGATTTTTCTGGAGATGTCCTGTAGAATTATCTCTGACATCTTCCTCCCTAGTTTCAGCACATTGCCAATAACATCTAAAAGCTGATAAAGAAACACAGTCAAAAGCATGTTACACATCAAATAGTTTTTACATCCTAGACTAGCCTGTTCTTTCAACCAAAAAGTCCCTGCGTGGCTATTATTAAACATTTGGCTGCTGACAGTACAGTGAAAATACAATAACTGGAAATTTTATTTACAAAACAGTGTTCTTTAGAATAGCATCAAAAAGTCTGAAATACGTATGAACAACTTGTCCAAAAATGAGCAAGACCTGTTCACTGAACACTATAAAACATTGCTCAGAAAAATTAAAGAAAACTTAAATAAATGGACAGACAACTGTCTTTATGGGTCAAAAGATGTAGTATTGTTAAGATGGTACTTCTCCCAAATTGGTCTATATATTCAGTGTAATACCAATAAAAATCCTAGAAAATATTTTTAAAAAGAAATTTATGGGCCAATTCTGAAGTTAATATGGAAACACAAAGGTCATGGACTATGAAAAACA
>NW_011493338.1:6918-7948 GCF_000754665.1 Bison bison bison | reverse complement strand
AATCAGAAGTTAAGGCACAGGGAGGTTAAAAAAGTTGTCTAGCTCACATAGTAGGAGACAGAGGGATGGCCCTTCCCAGGTCTATATGGTATTAAATAAAGCCCACTGATACTAACTATGAAAGTACCCTATCATGAAACAACAAATGTCTCTATAATCTCACCTAGAGTCTGGAACTCAGTGAATTTTTAACTGAATTGAAATCATATATAGAGACTGAATGTAGATGTAGAGCCTACAGCATGAGTCTTAAAATAATTCCTTGGACTTACATTGAAAAATATCTTCCGTCTAGAAACTCAAAGTGTTTTGCTGGATGGAAATGACTTTAGTCTCTGGCCCAGACCTAGCTGGCTGGGAGAAGAAGCTGATGTGATCCTCTTTGACAGGAGAGACCACCTCTTCTTTGGCCAGTATTTATTCAATGTCATCCTAGAGTTATGAGGTGAGGTCTGTCACTGGGGCCCAGGGAGAGCTCTTGGCTGGTACTGTGTGGTCTCATACAAAATACACAAATAGCCTTTGATCCTATGTATCACCTTACCTTTCAAAGGTTCAGCAGAGAAGTATTTCCCTAAAGTTATCTGCAGGGAGAAGTAAGGGAACATAATAGCACATGACACAAGAACAAACAGGATGATGGTTTTCTTCCTTTTCAACTTCTCCGGGGGGGGAGAGCGGAAAGCAGCAGGTTTTCCAGGAGATCCCTCTTTGCTCCCATTCTTGAAATCCTTTGCTCCAGCCCAGCCCTTTGTGACATGACAGGAATGTAGACAGAAGTTAGGGTTAGTGAATCTGGGGTGCGCTGAGAGAAGGACAGAAAGATGGGAGATGCCTGACAACCAGAATGGTACAACAGGAAACACAGATACCGAAGCATATGCCCTGGTTCTTGGCTCATCCATCAAGCTCTCAGTTCTACTTGTTTATGTTTGCAGTGCCATCACTCTACCCCATAGCAATGAAAGTGAAAGTCGATCAGTCATGTCCGACTCTTTGTGACCCCATGGACTGTGAATTCTCCAGGCCA
>NW_011493338.1:6071-6818 GCF_000754665.1 Bison bison bison | reverse complement strand
AAAGTTGGGTTCTACCCTGTATCTGTGCACACAGGGTGGGTAATAACGTTTACCTTGCTCTAGAGAGCTTTGTCTCAATACTGTTGACACTTTGGTTCAGAGAGCTCTTTGTTGTGAAGGCTGTTCTATGCATTGTGGGATGTTTAGCCTCTACCCACAAAATTTCAGTAGTACTCCAAGTTGTGACTACTGAAAGTGTTTTCAGATATTTCCACATGTCTCCTGGAGCCAGGGAATGAAATCAACACCATTTGAGAACTATTGCTCTAGGTATAAAATTTCTGACAGGTAGTTGGATACATGGATCTGGAGCCTAGAAGGAAGTTCTGAGATGAAGACATGATCTGTAGGCTTACCGAGCCTGGGATGTAACAGATACCCCCAAAATATTTGTTAAAAATGCAAATGGCTTATAAAATTGAGTCATAAAGTCTTTCTATCCTTATACCAGTTCTACAAACTAAAGCAGGATCATTCTCATAAGCTTTATCAAAATCTACATTTTCAACCCAACAATTATTAGCTTTTTTCCTCTTTGTGAAAGGAATGTATTTGAAATGGTAGAACATGTTGAAATGGGTTATGCTACCACCAGGTAAAGCCAGAGCAAGAACTCAACATTAAGATGGAAGAACAAAAGAGTGAAGGTCCAGTGTAGCCTACATTTCTATGCCAGACACCGTATTAAGTACTTTGATGATACTAACATATTTGATCTTCAAAACATCCTTTTAAGGTTTTATCACC
>NW_011493338.1:4860-5971 GCF_000754665.1 Bison bison bison | reverse complement strand
CTCCAGGGCTACAATCTACAGGGTTGCAAAGAGTCAGACATGACACAAGTGACTTAGCACAATGCACAAGGCAGAAACTTAGTCTATCGGGCCATACATTGGTTTGTCCTGGGGAATTCTGACCCTCCATTCTCATTAATTTCTTCCATATGATGGGTCATTCATGACCAAAGCACTTCTAGCCTTTCTATACACTCATTTCTTCTCTATTACAGGAACAACTAACCTAATTAGTGAGATTAGAAGGAGAACTAATTGCACAGCTCAGGTCAGCTTCCTTCAAAACTCTTGGTGGTGAGTTGCCCTTATGGAGCTCACATTCTGTTCTGCCCAGTTGTAAGGTGACTGGCCCACAGTTCTCCCCTTTCTGTGTCTGGCTGGCTCCCAATTATTCCTATGGCCTTGCTCCAAAATGCCTGGGCTTTGTGCTTCTCTGGGTGTTTATGTTTATTGAGCCACAAGATGAACCCACATACCCAGTTAGTGGGCATTCCTGTGTTAACTTTCCAAGATGGCCCCATAAGAGCTCAGTAATGGCACACTGATTTCCTGGAAATGGGGTGACAATTTTTCCCCATAGCCCACTTCCATTATACATACAACACAAAAGTGGAACCAACTCTTATACACAAGTTGGGTCTGTGTGAGCTTATTTTCCTTCTTGTTGTTATAGTTCCAGAAGCCCTTCAAGACATAGTTATGCTGTATAGGGCTACATCGTTTAGGTTAAAGTAATCTTGGAAGCAGAAGTTAGGAAGTGGGGTGGGAAGGAAACTAACAAATCAATGGCCTATTACTGGCCAGACACTGTGTTAGGAACTCCACATACTGTTTTTACAACTTCTTACAACTGTTCAGTAAGTTGAAAGTGAAAGTGAAGTCGCTCAATCACGTCTGACTCTTTGCGACCCCATGGACTGTAGGTATCAGTATTCCCTGTTATAACTCATTCCTCTTTTTAAAAAAATTTATTTATTTTAATTGGAGGCTAATTACTTTATAATATTGTAGTGGTTTTTTGCCATGGCACACTCTACAAAGGCTCAGAGAGGTTACATACATTTTTCAAGGGCATGCCAGGGAATAGGCAGCATAGTTATTCTAATCCAGG
>NW_011493338.1:1721-2351 GCF_000754665.1 Bison bison bison | reverse complement strand
TCCAATATGCTGTGCAGCAACTAAATTTGAGAGCAGCAACTAAGACCTGATGCAGCCAAATAAGTAAATAATTTTTTAAAATAAAGTCTATTTTTTATAGAGCGTATGTTTGGGTCCTGCTTTTTCATCCAATCAGACAAACTAACATTGTAATTGGAATGTTCATAATAGTTATGTTTAATGTAATTTTCAAAACAATTTGGTTCAAATTTGATGTTTTGCTGTTTTCTATTTGTATCTCTTTTTGAATTGATCTTTTCCTGCCTTCATTTGAATTACTTGACCATTTTTAGTAATTTATGTTATCTCTTCTGTTGGCTTATTAGTACACATTATTTTATTTTTACTAGTTTCGGTGGAATTTGCACACTGTATTTTTAACTTCTATCTACTTTTAAACACTGATTTTAGCACTTCACATATAAATGTAAGAATCTTACAATAATCATATTTTATTTTATTTTCCCTTATTGTGGTATTTTTGTAATGTATTTTACTGTACATATCATATGAATTACATAATGTATTTATCTTATTTTCAGTAAGTTCAGCAGCTCAGTAGTGTCTGACTCTTTGCAACCCCATGAACTGCAGCACGCCAGGCCTCCCTGTTCATCACCAACTCCCGGA
>NW_011493338.1:828-1621 GCF_000754665.1 Bison bison bison | reverse complement strand
ACTTTGGGCAACTTAACTGCAGGAGGTGCAGCCTCTCTACGATGAAAAATTCTCAAACTTCATTGGTATCTTCAACTCTCAGAAGAAAAGAACAAAGAATAGCCATAAAGAGAAGGTCGTATAGCCCATTACCATCACCTTTTGGTATTGAATAGCTGGCTCTCGCTTTTCTCAAAGGACCACGGATTTCCACGCCATATGAAAAAATAACAAAAAACATAAAAATCAGCAAATTTCCTTGTCTATGCCTTTGCATTTTTTTGGTCATTATTGCCTGAAATTTCTCATCTTGTACAGGTTTTGTAAGTGAGCTTTACTGTACATGTGTGCTAAGTCACTTCAGTCATGTCCGACTCTTTGCAACCCCATGGAGGAGCCTGCCAGGCTCCTCTATCCATGGGATTCTCTGGGCAGGAATACTGGAGTGGGTTGCCATTTCCTTCTCCAGGGGATCTTTCCGACCCAGAGATCGAACTTGTGTCTCTTATGTCTCTCTTGCTTCATCTAATCCTCAGCACAAGTCTACGAGGTAGGTTTTATACAAGTTTTTATACCTTTTATACCTGTTTTACCAAAAAGGAAGTGGAGCCTGAAGGACTTTGTCTGCAGCACAAATGCATTCCAGTTTTTGTTTGAATGCTTTTGTATATTCCATGTTTACTCAAAAATACTTATTTTGCTGTTGTTATTTGGATTGTTCTACAAATTTCAATTAGTATGTACATAAAATCATTGAAATATTTCAATCTTTTTACTGTTGCCTTTTACTTTTGCCTTTTCCAGAATGTTATAT
>NW_011493338.1:0-728 GCF_000754665.1 Bison bison bison | reverse complement strand
GGAAAGAGGACCCCTGGATGAGTTCTTCCCTTGAAGGCCCTGGGGGACAAATAATCCCATGTCTAGCATAATACACCCAAAACAAGAGTAAGGATTTATGGTGGAGACCAGAAGGAGACGACTACATGTGACAAAGCAGTGGCTGGACACTTTTGATGAATGCTTCAACATTTCTTTTCCCATCTGATAATACTGGCAGAAAAGAATCACAAGTCATTTTTTCAGTACGAAATGGGAAACACCAAATAACTTAGTCAGTGAATAAAGTTTCTAGGGAAACTGGCAGTAGTTCTTCCACCCAAGGCTGAAGTGGAAACCAAGACTGATAAGCAGCTCTGAGTGCTAGGGTAATAAAGTTTCAGAGGGGGAAAAAGAGACAGGTAATAATGAAGCCCCCAGTTGCCAGGTCAACAGCCATTGAACTCCTCTGGTCATACTCCCTTTAAGCCTCTTGCCCAAATCACCTATCTGTGAACTTAGACTGGATGAAAAAGGCAACAACAACCCAGAGAATTTATAACTGTGGGATGGCTCCTCTCTGACACCTAAAAATTATGAACTCACTGTTGGAAAAGTGAAGAGAGGGTCTTCTCTGAGTGAAAACCTGTCCATTACAATGGGCAATTGGTCAGACATGATTCTCTATCACTGTTTCATGTTGCAGCTGATCCTCTCTCTTCTACTCCTCATTACATTAGTGTCCCGCATGGCCTTTCAAATCTGGAAAC
>NW_011493337.1:4891-5335 GCF_000754665.1 Bison bison bison | reverse complement strand
GAAGAAGAAAGGACAAACTTTTTTTCCCCCCTCTACATTTCTTAGGATCATATAACAATAATGTATCCTGTTTGAGGACAATCTCTGGAAAAAACCTTCTGGTTAATCCTGTTACCTTAAAATGTAAATTATTGGAGTAGATCTAGTGAGGTCTTTACAACCTCCAGACATTCTTTTGATTCACTGTAATAACTAATTAGAGAGTGTATAATTTCTTTGCTAACACTAGCAAGGGGGTACTCTTTCTACCCCTTTCTGATGCCTATGTCAGAAGCTTTCTCTATCTCCTTTATAATTTAATAAAATTTTATTACACAAAAGCTCTGAGCGATCAAGCCTCATCTCTGGCCCTGGATTGAATTATTCTCTGGAGGCCAAGAATCCTGGTGTATTTTCGTGGTTCAGCAACAACCTTTCAGCTTCGGGAGTTGGTGATGGATAGGG
>NW_011493337.1:0-636 GCF_000754665.1 Bison bison bison | reverse complement strand
AGGAGAGATAAAAAAGTTTTTTAAAGAGAACAATGAGTAGAAACAGAGGAAAACAATAGAATAGTAAAGATTAGAGATCTCTTTAAGAAAATTAGAGATACAAAGGGAATATTTCATGCAAACATGGACACAGTAAAGCACAGAAAAGGTATGGATATAACAGAAGCAAGAAGATATTAAGAAGAGGTGGCAAGAATACAAAGAAGAACTGTACAAAAGAAGCCTTAATGACCCAGATAACCACGATGGTGTGATCATTCATCTAGAGACAGACATCTTGGAGTACGAGGTCAAGTGGGCCTTAGGAAGAATTACTACAAACAAGGCTAGTGGAGGTGATGGAATTCCAGTTGAGCTATTTAAATTGTGAAAGATGATGCTGTTAAAGTGCTGCACTCAATATGCCAGCAAATTTGGAAAACTCAGCAGTGGCCACAGGGCTGGAAAAGGTCAGTTTTCATTCCAATTCCAAAGAAGGACAATGCCAAAGAATGCTCAAACTACTGCACAATTGCATTCATCTCACACGTTAGTAAAGTAATGCTCAAAATTCTCCAAGCCAGGTTTCAGCAATATGTGAACCTTGAACTTCCAGATGTTCAAGCTGGTTTTAGAAAAGGCAGAGGAACCAGAGAT
>NW_011493336.1:5927-6388 GCF_000754665.1 Bison bison bison | reverse complement strand
TGTCCATCACCAACTCCTGGAGTTTACTCAAACTCATGTCCACTGAGTCAGTGATGCCATCCAACCATTGCATCCTCTGTTGTCACCTTCTCTTCCCGCCTTCAATCTTTATCAGAATCAGGGCCTTTTCCAATGAGTCAGTTCTTCATATCCAGAGGCCAAAGTACTGGAGCTTCAGCTTCAGCTTCAGCATCATTCCTTCCAATGAACATTCAGGACTGATTTCCTTGAGGATTGACTGGTTGGATCTCCTTGTAGTTCAAAGGACTCTCAAGAGTCTTCTCTAACACCATAGTTCAAAAGCATCAATTCTTCCATGCTCAGCTTTCTTTATGATCCAACTCTCACATCCATACATGACTACTGGAAAAACTATAGCTTTGACTAGATGGACATTTGTTGGCAAAGTAATGTCTCTGCTTTTTAAAATGCTATGTAGGTTGGTCATAGCTTTTCTTCCA
>NW_011493336.1:5048-5827 GCF_000754665.1 Bison bison bison | reverse complement strand
AATATATAAGGTGACAATATAAAGTCTTGACATGCTCCATTCCTCATTTGGAATCAGTCTTCTGTTCCGTGTCTGGTTCTAACTGTTTCTTCTTGACCTGCATACAGATTTCTCAGGAGGCAGGTCAGGTGGTCTGGTATTTCCATCTCTTGAAGAATTTTCCAGTTTGTTGTGATCTACACAGACAAAGGCTTTAGCGTAGTCAATAAAGCAGAAGTAAATGTTTTTTTGGAACTCTCTTGCTTTTTCAATGATCCAACGGATGTTGGCAATTTGATCTCTGGTTCCTCTGCCTTTTCTAAATACAACATGAACATCTGAAAGTTCTCAGTTCATGTACTGTTGAAGCCTAGCTTGGAGAATTTTGAGCATTACTTTGCTAGAGTGTGAGATAAGTGCAATTGTGTGGTAGTTTGAATATTCTTTGCATTGCCTTTCTTTGGAATTGGAATGATAACTGACCCTTTCCAGTCCTGTGGCCACTGCTGAGTTTTCCAAATTTCCTGGCATATTGAGTGTAGCACTTTCACAGCATCATCTTTTAGGGTTTAAAAGAGCTCACCTGGAATTCCATCACTGCCACTAGCTTTGTTCATAGTGAGGCTTTCTCTTTTTTTTGTTTTGTTTTGTTTTTTAATTTATTTTATTTTATTTTATTTTATATAGTGAGGCTTTCTAAGGCCCACTTGACTTCACACTCCAGTCTGTCTGTCTCTAGGTGAGTGATCACACCATTGTGGTTATCTGAATCATTAAGATCTTTTTTCTACAGTACTTCT
>NW_011493336.1:768-1610 GCF_000754665.1 Bison bison bison | reverse complement strand
GGGCACATAGAGACCTGGGCAGAGAGACCAGCGACTGGCAACACCAGCAGAGAAGGTGTCTCTGACCCAGGTGCTTGGCTACCCAACCTTGCTTCCTGTACTAATGGAAGATGCTCTTCAGGCAAACTGCATGACAATCATGTGACTACAAACAGGTCTTAGTATCTCTAATTTACAAATAATACAATTTGACTTAAATCCTGGAAAAGGAAAACAAAAGGTTCTAAAAAACATTGCCATCATTATCCTTAACAATTTCACTAGAACAGTGATGATTCAGTAGCCTTGTGGTTGTACTTCTATACACTTTAAGCTTCATGTGGCTTACAGTGTAATAGTGACATTTCTACAGGCCTTTAGATTCATCCTCAAGTGTAAGAATACCACCAGCTCTGAGAAGAAGGGAGTGTACAACTGAGGGAGAAGAGGGCATTTACCATTAATCCAAAGAGAGTGACCGGTTGGGAGGCCTGACCTTCAACACACCTGAGTGTCAGCAAGTTCCACAGACTTCTAGAAATTACTTACCTTTTCCAATACCAGAATCTGACTTGCATCTTTCAGGTACTGCCACTGATGAGTCACTAAGATTGTGATCTTCTCATGCAAGCCTTGGCAAATACACCTACAAACGTAAAAGGTACAGTATGTAAAAACATGAATGGGGGTGCTTCCAATTGAAAACACATATTTTGAAAACATAATGAGACAAAGACAACACAGGAGTTGAAGATCCATGGTTTAAATACCAAATACATAATACAAATTAAGTACCAATATAAATCAATAAATCTGACTAAGTCCTCAAATTCATCAGCAGCAAACCTGAATCCAGCTCTGTT
>NW_011493336.1:0-668 GCF_000754665.1 Bison bison bison | reverse complement strand
CAAGGAACTCAGCCCCAGTCCCTTCCTACAGCGTCCACAACCCCTTCAGAGAAGTGAGTAGCCAGGTCCGAGGTCCCAGTGAGCATGGGCAGGGCTCCAGGCAGGTACTCTGAGTGCCCTGCACCCTCACAAAGCAAATCTCAGGAACATGGGCCAGAGCTCAACCTGCTGAGTGAGTCAGATGGAGAACCTGGAGGCAGTAGACTGCAGCTCAGTTCCATCAGACAAGCCACTAAGCCTCAGTTTCTTCATCTCAGAACAACATCAATGACAATCACATGTTCTGAGAAGTCTAACCACCCATCTGCTCAGTAAATGCCAGCTCCCTTCCCCAATCCTCCCTAACCACAAGTGGTCATATGCTTTGGACTCAGAATAGAAAAACTCTGAGGGGACCCTCTGGACACAGGGTCTGTGATCAGAAAGAAGACCCTGGGATGCAGACACATTCAGCATCATTTCATTAATTCCAAACAGATTTATTTTTACCTTATGACATGTCTTAGTTCAGCTTTTGAACATAAGTTTCTTGACTGAGTAACCCCATCTCCAGTTAGTATTAAAGTTTTTCATGGAATTGTTGTCAATTAGTCCATAAGTCATGTCCAACTCTCTTTGACCCCATGGACTGCAGCACACCAGGCTTCCCTGTCCTCCACTGTCTCCAC
>NW_011493335.1:24246-26207 GCF_000754665.1 Bison bison bison | reverse complement strand
AAAGACAGCTCCAAATTCAAAGATAAAGAAGCCATGTTCCAAGTATGAGACAATCAGATCACATGGTCAGTGAACCTCAGGAAAAGCAACAACAACAACAAAAAAAGAGGAATACATTCCTAACAAGAGAAAGAATGAGTAAGAAATTGGAAGTCATTAGAAATGTGATGAAGGAGGTACTATGTATACGTAATTTCCTTTTCCAATAAGAAAAAGGAAAGCAGATGTGAAAAAGCCAGAAAAACAAAAGAACAAAAGATGTATTGACATCTTTTGTGTTGTTTCATTATGAAATGAGCTAAATTATGACATATGTTTCAATGTAAGAAAGGAAAATCTGTGAGTGTTCTTGAGTGTCACAGTGGTCAAGACATTGGAATCACAGAGAATAAAGTGCACGCATAGCACATGGCTTAACTCTCCACCTTATAATACTGACTTCCTCATAATAGTGTGAATGCTGTTAATTAATCTTTTAACTTTTAGTATCAAGCTGGAGTCAAAGCACAGGAAAGGATGTTAGCAAAAGGAATATAAATGGGATCAACCTTTCCAATGTAGAATCTTTCAAGTCTAATTACAGTATATAAACCTTGGAAGTAAAAAGAGGAAATAAAGGAGGAAGGGAGATTCCCAAAGTGGAGAGTCAAGAGAATTTCTATAATTAACAGAACAAGAAATAGAACTTTAAATCTATCCAATAATGAAATGATATAAAAAGTCAAATAACATGAATTAGGTAATGTTGCTCCCAACTGCTTCAAATATAGAAATGCATCATTATGCCTTTATATATATTATATACATAATGATTTTTGAGAATACACTGGTGGGGGAGATCCATATCTGCATTTCCATCGGCAAAATAACTGAAGTTGGGCCAAAGGGTTTTTCTAACTTGAGTCTAAATTCCATTTTATCCTAAGATTCAAACATATGAGGAGTCCGTCTGACTCCACTTTTCAGGTTGGCCTGCTGATAGCAAGCCATTTTGGGACATCCTGGGACCCTGCCCTGTTCTCCCTGGAGAGCAATGTAGGTAATAAACCTTTTCATATCCTCTTGGTGTATAAGCAGCAGCATCAGTCCTGACATTCAATCCAAACTTGTGGTGGGGTCCATTTGACTTCTGGAGGCGGCCACACATCTCTGCTGTCTGGAGTGTGATCACATGGAAGTACTAGGGAGTCCATACAGGAGGGTTTGAGGTGTTCCCTGGGAAAGAACTCCTGTTTGGAGAAGGTTCAAGAGGAGTTACTTGATTCAAAGACGATAGGTCAGTGATTTCAAGAACAGTGTAATACTGTTGGCTACTTCAGTGGTCCTCTGGCACAGTTCCTATGAATTCATCACTCATCCTTCTGGGAGGATGAAATGGCCAGTAATCTAATAAGAGTTAAAAAGATCTCTTCTAAAAAGAGAGCTTTTTTTTTTTTTTGCTTGAATGAGGGATTTTGGAAGGGCTTCATCCTGTTTAATGGCAGTGATGACAGCAGTAGGTTTCATTACCGACAGTGACATCAATAGTGGTAGTCGTGGTGTCATTGCCTTTGGTTCATGACTTTGGGTGTCAGAACTCTTGGCACAAACATTAGCACTGTTGCCCTTTAGTGCAATCGGCTTCCATGCAGTAGCTGCAGCACCTGCTGCCAATGGAAAGTTTGCTGTGGATTTACATTGTCTGCTTTAGAATCCTGGCTCTACTGCTTCCTATTTTGGGCAAGATTATTTCTTAGAGCCTCAGTTTCTTTGCATGGAAAAAGGAGAAAAGAATAGTATCTATTACTGACGGTTGTTTGGAGGATTAAATAAGTTCTAAACTTACAATTTGGAGAAGGAAATGGCAACCCACTCCAGTGTTCTTGCCTGGAGAATCCCAGGGACGGGGGAGCCTGGTGGGCTGCCGTCTAGTGGGGGTCGCACACAGTCGGACACGACTGAAGCGACTTAGCAGCAGCAGC
>NW_011493335.1:19446-22229 GCF_000754665.1 Bison bison bison | reverse complement strand
GCTGCAGCCTGTGATTCATGCATTGATTAATATCCAATGAAAATGACGGCCAGTCTCCCAGGGCCCCCTCCCATTTAGCTGTGGGAAAGGATTTGTTTTTGAACAAAGGACCCTTCTTTGTCATTCATCTTCCAGCTAGAGATGCCAACTGTGCATTCAGAGGGGAAGTCATCTAGAAAAGGGCTCCTGACAAAACCTGGAGCAGAGACACTGCAAATCAGTACAATAGTGAACCGCGGAGAAAAGGATGACATTTGTTGAGGACTTACTATGGTTCTGAACACTTGGTACCTGCTTTCTAATTTATTGCCCACTGCAACCCAACAAGCCTGGATTTTGTAGGCTAGATTTTATGGATAAGGAAACAGGAAGCAAAGAAGGGTGAAATCGGTTTCCCAAGGCTGCAGAGCTCACTTGTAGTGATGGGTTTAGGATTCAAAGCACTGCCTGATGTAAAAGTCAATGTCTCCTGGACAAACTCTCGCCCCTCTGCTACGATCACTCCTGAAAAGTTGCATCACTAAGGCAGTAACCCTCTGTTTGCCTCATGCTGCCTCTTCTATAACATGGAAATGATAGTACCTAGATTGCCAGTCTCTGAGTTGTAATGAACAGATATGATGATGAATTTTAAAGCTCTCTGTAAAGTGGAAAGCAACACTCATAGATGAGTCTTAGGAGAACTATGAACCATATCCTGTTGTATTAGTCATCTCTTTAGAGGTCATGCTTTTATACCCTTTATGCCAGAAACAACTAATAAAATATATGTCTTAAAGCATTTTCCTTGGCTCAGGTACTTCTGCTAAAAGGCAGATCTTCCTTCTAAATAGTCAACCCTTTTGACATGGGAACACTCTGTTGTGCATGACTGAAAGATGTTTAAAACAGTGGTGGCCCAACTCAATTTGTAGTCTTTTCTCTTCTATGATCGTTCCCTAGCTCCTCTTTACCTGTGACCTCTGAGTGCTAACAACCCAGGCCAGGGTGTTCTCTTCATGGCAGCTGGTGGATCATTGCAGGCCACTCCACATGGTACAGCCACTCTCTATTACCCACTCCCAAAGGATGTGGAATTCAGACAGGGCCTGGACCAAACTCAAGCAAATGAAGCATCTAGGGCAGAACATTTAAGGAAGCACCAACTCTCCAGGTCATGTGAGTATGGAGTGAAGGTGAAAGTGAAAATCACTCAGTCATGTCTGACTCTTTGTGACCCCATGGACTGTAGCCCACCAGGCTCCTCTGTCCATAGCATTCTCCAGACAATAATACTGGAGTGGGTAACTGTTCCCTTCTCCAGGGGATCTTCCTAACCCAGGGATCAAACTCAGCTCTCCCACATTGCAGGTGGATTCTTTACTGTCTAAGCCACCAAGGAGTATGGTGCAGGCACTGGAAAATGAATGCCTCCTTAAATTTTGCACCTTAGGTGCCTCACTTGCCTTACCCTAGTCAGGGGCTAAAGAGGTCATCCATCCTCCAGTCACTGGTGCCACATTCATTTCAGAACCCATTTATGGACATTTCCTAAAGGTCTGATCCTCATCCCAGACTCTGTTTGTGGCTTTAATCAAGTCTGGATATTTATTCCTGTCTAGACTGCCAGTTTTCCATAGTGGATGCCACCCCAGTAGAAATTCCAGCTTATAAGCAAAATAAAAATAGTTACAATTTATTGATTGCCTACTGAAATCCAGGTCTGTAATTAGCTACTTTGCATATATTATTCATAATCATCACAACCACCCTTTCCTATTTAAGGGAACTGATGTTTAGAAAAGCTCAGTTCAGTTCAGCAAACTCCATATTTCTTTCAGATCTAGAAGAGAGAGTTAGGCCATAGCAGGAGGTAAGTTAGCTAAATTCCCAACATCCTCTCTGGCCTGTTTCCTTTGGCCACTTGAGTCGTTGCTTAGGGATACTCTAAATAAGGAGGAAGATGAGGGACAAGAGTGTTTCTCTGATCACTTGATGAGAAGTGATGCTGAAGTTCTTGGGTAAGTTTACACATAAGCAGAAGGATATGCAGTCATGTTAGGAGTGTGCTGTGAAATGTATGGGTAGTCTCTCTCTTAATGAGACTACATAATCACCATTGAAAGTGGTTTAAAAATAAAAATTAAAAAAAGAAGGCTGCTTTGCTCGAGTTATGTAGCATTATATATAGTACAAGGGATCAAATTCTGTAATTAATCCACCACCACCTATGATCTCCTTGAAATGGCTGGAACTCTAAGAAAATATGACAAGGTTTCTTAAGAGAAAGGGAGATGTTGAGATGTATAATTCTGAATGCTACTGAGAAAACATGGAAGAAGTATAAGGGGAGAGGCTCTTGACTGAGGTGCATCTCTGACGTTTATCAGCAATTTGCCTGTGTGTATTTTTTTTCCCCTTTCTCTATTGTAAGAGCACTAGAAATTGAGTGCTGATGCAATGGTCATGTGTACAGCTTTCAGAGGTCTTTAGTGGGCTGTGACATGCTGGGCTACAGTGTTAAGAGGGTGACTGGATGTGGCATTCCAAATAGCATTCCTCAGGAGAGATGGACATATGGATATTTTCTCTGCCATCATAGGGGCAAACCTAGAAATCACTTAGTACTTGATTGTTTTATTAGGGAAATATTCTCATGACATCACGAAACATATTTTGGAAAAAGGACTTAAAAATCAGCTATCATCGCACAACTGAATACAATCACTTTTTTCAGTATTTCGGAGGCTTTGGTCAGAGATATACTTCTATTGTTTGCTTAAGGCAAAAATTCTATCCCAGTG
>NW_011493335.1:11788-19091 GCF_000754665.1 Bison bison bison | reverse complement strand
GTACAGATTGTATTTAATTACCAATTCGAATAGCCTTCCAAAGCCTGACTGCAAGCCATGCTCATAGTGCAGCATTAGAAAAAAAAGTAAATCCAGATTCATTAAAAATCATCAAGAACCACTTTGTGATTGTCATTGTCCACAAGGTTACGACCTCACTTTGGCATAATCATTAGAAAACAGGCTTTCGCTTTTGACTTCAAGTTGCCCATTTAATACTAATAAGATTATGATAGCTACAGAGCCTATACAGAGATATCAGGGTCACAAAATATGAAAAATACAAGTACTTCTATTGATGTTTTCCCCATTTTATAGACATGTGTATTCAGCTTCTACCAGTATCAACATGCTATCTGAGGGGGAGCTCTGATCCGGAGATCAGAGAGGAGCGATTCCTTTCTCTTATTCTCATAAACTACAGTATCAGTAGAAAAGGAGTACACATATAACTGGATGACTTTGAGGTGCACTGGAAACTAACACAACACTATAAATCAACTGTACTCCAGTATGAAACACACATTAAGAAATAGAAAAGAAAAGGAGCTATATGAGCTTGGGATAGATACATCTATGCATATATATTATCTAAAATGAAATATATCAATATATATTTATACACACTGACAAACATATACGTATGCACATTCCCTTGGATGAAGGGGTTAAGACAGTACAAATGGGAACCAGAACTTCTCTAAAATTGGGGTATTTTATTAGCTTCTTCTTGTTCCTTGACATGGGCTGAGACACAAGCACAGACTATATATTGTTACAACTCAGCATGGATATTTTTGCCTATTATTAATGTATGTTAAATGTTCTGGGAAATGGGTGATGGTAGAAATACCTGTGTTAAGGTTTAAATTGCCAGAGGAAGAGAGTTGCCCATATTGTTGCCCACCCTACAGAGCTGTCCAAGGTTGCATATAGGTGTCATCTTTAAGGAGGTCAAGGCCTATTCTAATTAAGTAATCGTGATTAACACCTCATCTATGGTTTAGGGATTAGAAAAGTAGGAAATCCTCCAGAGAATTTGTTAAGATTATTATGACTCAAAGGATCTAGCCCTTTGCTCTTCTGGATATCTCCAGTAATGCTTCATTTAACCTACATTTACTGAGCACCTACTATGTACCAAGTACCATGAGACACCAGAGATATACCAATGTATATATACACATTTGAGATATACATATATATATATATATATATATATATATGCACAATACATAATCTAGGGATCGTGTCAGAAAAGCTAGCTTAAGACAGTTGGAGGTGGGCAGTGCATCAGAAGCACCAGTTCATCTACAACTACTGTGTTTGGAGTCATCATCACTCTCACTCAGATTATTGTAATTGCCTCCTAATTGGTCTCCCTGATTCAACACTTGCCCTCCTATAGTCTGTTCTCTCTCACAGTAAACCCAAGTTCCCCACATCCATCTCCATGGCTCTACATGTTCTATCCTAGAACCCGTTGCTGCTGGAACTTCAGTTCTTTAATATTTATTTTATGTATTTATTTGACTGCACTGGGTCTTAGTTGCCATATATGGGATCTAGTTCCCTGGCCAGGGATTGAACCTGGGCCCCCTGCATTGGGAACATGGAAGCTTAACCACTGGATATTATTGTATGGAGAAAGAATGAGTCAGAACATAAAGGCTTCCATTTGATTGACTCTCAAGGTAGCCATCAGCAGCTGACAACAATATGGGTGTCTCCACCCTGAAGCCAGGCAATGGAGGAAAGCTTTGGGGTGTTCATCACATGACAGTTGAACATGACACGCAAGAGAACAGAGCACTTTCTCTTCACAGAGCAATTTGGCATGAAAGCTCAGTGGATGAGCAAATATGACTTCAGCAATTGTTGGACTCTGGGAGAAAATTAAAAAATCTAAATTTGGGATTTTTCTTGGTCAAGTTATTAGATGAATTGGGTTATTGTTTTTCTAGAGAAATAAGTTGACCTAAGTAAAGTCTTCTTTTGATCCTTCACTCAAGAACCTGGACTTTCTGGACGAACTCCAAAGACAGTTTATCTAGGTTATTTTGATTCAGTGTTTTGATCTGTTGCCAACAAAGCTACGGGAAATCTTTTTTTTCCTTCAAAAGTGTGAAACCCATTACTAAAATACCTCTTTGATGTTTAAATTACTATATGTCAAAGGTGGAGATCAAACTGTAGCTCTTTCATTTTTAAGGGGGAGAGTGAGAAATGGAGAAACTTTGAGACCTTTCTATTGATCAAGAAGTCTATTTCAATACCCTCCACCAAGCTCAGACTTGCCCTCAACTCAAGAAAGGCTGTGGGAAGAATTTATGAATCCATAGCAGCTATTCAACCCATTTCTTCTTTTCTCCTTTTAGCCAATCTGTGTTACTGGGAATCAAAACAATAAAATAAATATCTTTGTAAGAAGTAACTCTGGATAAGAGTAATATAGAAATGCACACATTTTACTACTATATATATATATATATACATATAATGGTTCTAATAACAAAATATATGAGAGTTCAGGACTGTCTTTATTTACTCAGTTTTTTAACAGAGATGAAAATGAATGTAATTGAGTTAGTGGTTGTAAATGAAGATTTAACCCTAGAATATAGTAGGTGTCAAACATTTGTGAATGAATTAATATCTCAGTGGGCTAATTCACTCTTACGAGGCCATGCTTATGTCAAAGATACATTGTCTCTAAGTAGGTCAGCCTCATGGGTCATGTGTAGATTGAGTTTTTATTAGCAAAGTTCATCACAAGCAGAGGATTTAAGATACCTATTTTAACAGGAATTTAATCAGTTTCTTGTATGTACACAGCATTGTGCTAGGCATAATAATAATAGGATGCACAAACTTGGTGAAAATATTTACAGACATGACATAATTAACAGCATGAAATTATGTCAAGTAAGTCTAAATCATGCATAATTATATACATGCCATGCTGTGCCATGCTTAGTTGCTCATTCTCCAGACAAGAATACTGGAGTGGGTTACCATGCCCTCCTCCAGAGGATCTATCTTCCTGACCAGGGATCGAACCCTCATCTCCCTTGGCTCCTGCACTGCAGGCAGATTCTTTACCACTTGAGCCACCAGGGAGGCCCAATTATGTACAAGGAAGAGCAAATATTAAGTGCTGTGAGCATGCGGGAAAAAAAATCAGCTTTGACTGGAGAGCTTAAGAGTTTTTAGCAGTTCAGGGCTGAGAAATGGAGCACGTGGTATTGTGGATTCACTGATCACTAAGACCTTATTCCAGCTCTTTTCGGGCAGCATTGTCTAAAAGAAATATAATATGATGCAAAAGAATGAAATCGGACCCCTATCTTATTCATAAAAATAAACTCAAAAAGGATTGAGAACTTACACATTAGACCTGAGACCATAAAACTCCTAGAAAAAAAAACATACCTAAAAAGGTCCTTGACATTATTCTTGATGATTATCTTTTGGCTATGACACCAAAAGCATAAGTAACAAAAACAAAAATCAACAAGTGGGACTATGAAGAGCTTCTGCACAGCAAGAAGCAATCAAATGAAAAGGCAACCTACCAAATAGGAGGAAATGTTTGTAAATCATATACAGCCTACAAAATGGGAGGGAATATTTGTAAATCATATATCTGATAAGGGCTTAATACCCCAAATATACAAGAAACTCATATGAATCAATAGCAAAACACAAACGGTCTAACTGAAAAATGAGCAAAGGACCTGAATTGACTTTTTCCAAAGAAGACATCCAAATCACCAACATGTACTTGAAAAGTGCTCAACGTTACTCATAATCAGGCAAATCAAAACCATGAAGAAATATCACCTCACACCTGTTATAATGGCTATTATCAAAAAGACAAGTGATAAAAAAAAAAAATTGAAGAGAATGTTGAGAAAAAGATTCATTGCCCACTGCCAGTGGGAATGTAAATTTGGTGCAGCCACTATGGAAAACAGTATGGAGGTTCCTTAATTAAAAATATAACTATCATATGATCCAGCAATCTCAGGTGGTACTAATGGTAAATGCCAATACAGATGACTTAAGAGACATGGCAGAGAAGGCAATCGGAACCCATTTCAGTACTCTTGCCTGGAAAATCCCATGGGTGGAGGAGCCTGGAAGGCTGCAGTCCATGGGGTCGCCGAAGAGTCAGACACGACTGAGTGACTTCACTTTGATTTTCACTTTCATGCATTGGAGAAGGAAATGGCAACCCACTCCAGTGTTCTTGCCTGGAGAATCCCAGGGACTGCGGAGCCTGGTGGGCTGCTGTCTATGGGGTCACACAGAGTCAGACACGACTGAAGCGACTTAGCAGCAGCAGCAGCAAGAGACATGAGTTTAGTCCCTGAGTCAGGAAGATCCCCTGGAGAAGGGCATGGCTAAAGTGACATGTTGGATTGTTTTTTCTTTTATATCTTTGAAATGAATTCTTGATTTTGTAGTTACAGTACTCCAGTATTCTTGCCTGGAGAATCCCCATGGACAGAGGAGCTTGGTGGTCTACAGTCCATAGGGTCACAAAGAGTCGGACACGACTGAAGCAACTTAGCACACGTGCATGCATAGTCTTATTTTAGGCATATATCCAATGGAAATAAAATAGATATCTTAAAGAGATATCTGCACTCCTATGTTTGTTGCAGCATTATCCCCAATAGCCAAGACTTGGGAAATATCAAAGTGTCCACGGATGAACAAATGGATCAAGAAAATGTGGTGGGTGTGTGTGTGTGTGTGTGTGTGTGTGCACGTGCGTGTGTGTATGCATAATTCAGCCATGAAAAAGAAGGAAATCCTGCTCTTTGTGACAACATGGACTGACCTTGAGAGCATTATACTAAGTGAATTGTCTGACAGAGGAACACAAAATAGTGTATAATCTCACTTATATATGGAATATGAAACCACTGAACTCATACAAACAGAGTAGATTGGTGGTTGCCAGAGGCTTAGGGGTAGGGAAAATGGAGAGATGTTGGTAAATGGGTACACACTTTCAATTATAAGACAAATAAGTTCTGGGAATGTCATGTGAAGCATGGGGACTATAGTTAACAATACTGTATTATATAATTTATAGTTACTATGAGGGTAGAGCTTTAATGTTTTAACCATAACAACAGCAGCAGCAAAATGGTAAATATGTCATGTGAGGGATGTGTTAACATCTTTTTGTGGGAAACATTTTGCGCTATATGTGTACAAAATCATCACATTCTGTACCTTAAACTCACAATGTTCTATGTCAATCATATTTCAAGACATAGAACATTAAAGCTGGAAAAAAAAAGAAATATAATACGAGTCACATGTGCCATTTAAAATTTTCTAGTAGTCATATTAAAAAAGATAAAAGGTAACAAGTTGGGATTGATTATGAAAACTTATTTAACCCAATCGACTGAACTGAACTGAACTGATTCGACATATTAACATTTGATATGTCACAAACAAAAAAATACTATGAGTGACAAGTTGGATTATTTTTCTTTTTTATCTTTGAAATCCATTCTGGATTTTATATATACAGTATGTCTCCTTTTTGGGCTAGCCACATTTCAAGTGCACAATAGCCACTAAGGGATAGTGCCCACTGTATTGAACATCATGACTCATGAGTTTCATAGTCCAGTGGAAAATAAATATACTCCCAAAAATCACTATGATGTGATATTTGTTTTAAAGTCATAAAAAATAGGGGAGGGAGAGGTCATTTCTTAGATTGACCCCTTTTAGTTTAGGGATAAAGTCTTCAAAACAGTGATGCCTATTTACTGCCTCCATTTTCTCAGCTTCCATTTATGTCTTTTTTCTTATAAATTTTTTTCTCTTCCTCCATCAATGCACTGAAACTCACGCAAAGACAACATACATCTGTAATTGCTATATAGCAAGTCTTCTCAAATTTTAATCCACAAACCAGTCACCTGGAGGTCATGTTAAAATGCAGATTCTAATTCAGTAAGTCTGCAGTGGGGCCTGAGGTTCTAACAAGCTCCCAGGTGATGCTACTGGCCCAGCATCCACACTCTGAGTGCAAGGGTTTCCATCAATCAGGGTTTGGTCAGAAATAGACAAACCACTTCAAGTTTTTTAGTGGGAGGATATCATCTGGGGAACATCCTGCTTGCATAACACTTGCCATGGGGCAGAGGTCAGGAGGGCTGAAGAAATCAGGAAGTACGGGAACAGTAAGTAGCCGTTAGCCGTGTGGGCAGCAGCGGACAGCACCGAAGGGAGCTTGCTCGAAAGCCACTGCAAATTTCACATCAGCCATCTGCTCCTGCTTCTCCTTGTATTTTGCCTTCCAAATCTCATAAAACCTGAATGGCAAGGCAATCTGGGAAATATAGTTTCCAAGCCTCCAGCTCCTAAGCAAAAATGACAGAATTCAGTACCAACAAAAATCTCTCTGTCATGTTCCCTTGAGGTTCAGTCCTCAACTCTCTCTCTCTCTCTCTCTCTCTCTTTCTCTCTCTGTTCTCCTAGTCTTCTAAACATCTCAGTGAAAACAGTTGGAATCCTTTGTGACTTCCATCTTTTCAGCAACTTCCAGATAGTCACTGCTGCTGCTGCTGCTAAGTCCTCTCAAGTCTTCATCCTGCCCTCCACGTTGCCACTGCTTCCTATTTCTGTCATCAATCTTCCAGCTCTTATGGCCTTACATTTGGATAATTAGAGAAGGCTTTTAAACCATTTGCCTTTATTAGCCGGCCTTTGGACTGCCACCACCCACCCTCATTCTCTTGTTTTCCCCCATACATTGCTACCAGGACTAAAAGGAGAGAGCAATATCTGAATTAACTGATTCTAACAATCAGATTCAAGAGGAACTGAGGAGCCTCTTGATGAAAGTGAAAAAGTTGGCTTTAAGCTCAACATTGAAAAAAACAAAGATCATGGCATCCCGTCCTGTCACTTCATGGCAAATAGATGGGAAAACAATGGAAATAGTGACAGACTTTATTTTCTTGGGCTTCAGAATCATTGCTTATGGTGACTGCAACCATGAAATTAAAAGATGCTTGCTCCTTGGAAGAAAAGCTATGACCAACCTAGACAACAGATTAAAAAGCAGAGACATTACTTTGTCAACAAAGGACCATCTAGTCAAAGCTATAGTTTTTCCAGTAGTCATGTATGGATGTGAGAGTTGGACTGTGAAGAAAGCTGAGCGCCAAAGAACTGATGCTTTTGAACTGTGGTGTTGGATAAGACTCTTGAGAGTCCCCTGGACTGCAAGGAGATCCAACCAGTCCATTCTAAAGAACACCCA
>NW_011493335.1:7324-10229 GCF_000754665.1 Bison bison bison | reverse complement strand
TGGAAAAAACAACTTTCTTCAAGACTAAACTGTGAGCTTCTCTGGCTTTCATTAATTTCACAAGTAGCTAGAGAGATGTCTTACATTATTATCAGTACTACTTTTAGTTTTAAATTTTAATTTACTTATCTATTTCACTGTGCTGGGTCTTAGTTGTGGAATGAGGGAATCTTTAGTTGCCACATGTAGAATCTGATTCCCCTCACCTCACCGCAGGGATGGAACTCGGGTCCCCATGCATTGGGAGAAGGGAGTCTTGGCCACTGGAACACCAGGGAAGTCCCTTAAATTATTTTAATGTGTCTGAGTTACTGATTAATAAATAGATATTTGAAAATCTTGCACTCTGTACTTAACAATCAATTTCTTTTAATAAAAGACTGTTTTTAGACCAGTTTTTGGTTTACAACAAATATTTGTCACATGCCCCCTGTCCCCACACACATATAGCCTTCCCCATTATCAGTATCAGTCACCAGAATGGTACTTTATTTTTTAACCAAGGATGAACCTACACTGATACATCATAGTCATTCCAAATCTATTTTTATCTTAGAGTTCATTCTTGCTATTGTATATTCTGTGAGTTAGAACCAAAGTATGATGGTGTATATCCATCATTGTAATATACAGGGTATTTTAACTGCCCTAAAAATCCTCTGTCTTCTGATTCATCTCTCTCCTCCCACCTATCCCCACAACCACTGATTTTTAATTTTTTCCATGTGCTTCACTAAGTCACTTCAGTCGTGTGTGACTCTCTGCAACCCTATGGATTATAGCCCACCAGGCTCCTCTGTCCATGGGATTCTCCAGGCAAGAATACTGAAGTGTGTTGCCATGCCTTTCTCCAGGGGATCTTCCTGACCCAGGGATCGAACCCATGTCTCTTATGTCCCCTGGCATGTGGGTTCTTTACCACTAGCGCCATGTAGGAAGCCCAATTTTCTCCACAGTTTTCCTTTTACAGAGTATTATACAATTGGAATCGTACAGTATGTGGTCTTTTAAGATTGGATTCTTTCACTTAACACTATGCATTTAAAGCTCCTTCATGTCTTTTAAATGCTTGATACCTTATTTATTTTTATTGCTGATTAACACTCCATTCCTGGATATACCATAGTTTATCTATTCACCTACTGAAGGACATCTTGGTTACTTTCAAGTTTTTGCAGTTATGAATAAAGTTGCTATAAGTCTCCATGTGCAAGTTTTTCTGTGGATATAATTTTCAACTCATTTGGATAAATACCAAGGAACATGTTGGCTGGATCATATAGTAAGATGATGTTTACTTTTATAAGAAATCACCAAACTGTCTTCCAGAGTAGCCATATCGTTTTCCTTTCTCACTAGCACTGAATGAGAATTCTTATTGCTGCATATCCTTGCCAGCACTTGGTGTTTCCCTGGTTTGGCCATTCTAATAGGTTTGTAGTGGTATCTCATTGATGTTTTAATTTGCATTTCTATGATAACATATGATATGGGTTATTTCTTTTTTTATATGTTTATTTTTCATCTGTATATCTTTCTTTGGTAAGGTGTCTGTTACAGTATTTGACAAATTTGTAAATTAGGCTGATTCCTTATCATTGAATTTTAAGAGCTTTTTGTATACTTTGGATATATCCAAACACACCAGATGTGTTTTTGAAAATATTTTCTCATGGACTGTGGTTTATTTCTCATTTTTTTTGACAGTATTTCTTACAGAGTAGAAGTTTTTTAATATAGTGAGGTCCAGCTTATCAGTTATGTCTTTCATGGATTGTGTCTTTAGTGTTGTATTTAAAAAGCTATAGCCATGCCCCAGATCATATAGGTTTTCTCCTATGTTATCTTCTAGGAATTTTACAGTTTCTTGTTTTACATTTAAGTCTATGAATCCATTTTGAGTTAATTCTTGTGATGGGTATAAAGCCTGAGTCTAGAATCTTTTTTTCTTTTTTCCCCATCAACTGGGTGTCCAGTTGATGCTGCACCATTTGTTGAAAAGACTTTCTTGACTCCCTTGTACGGCCTTTGCTCCTTTGTCAAAGATCAGTTGACTATATTTATGTGGGTCTATTTCTGGGCTCTCTGTTCTGTTCCACTGATCTATCTGTTCTTTTTCCAACACCATATTTTCTTAATTACTTTAGTTTTTTTTTTTTTTAGTAAGTCTTGAAGTCAGGTAAGTCCAAGGTAAGGAGCAGCAGCTACACTTTGTTGGAACAGCCATGAAGAGATACCCCACGTCCAAGGTAAGAAAAACCCAAGTAAGATGGTAGGCACTGAGAGAGGGTATCACAGGGCAGACAGACTGAAACCACAGTCACAGACAACTAGCCAATCTGATCACATGGACCACAGGCTTGTGTAACTCAGTGAAACTAAGCCATGCCGTGTGGGGCCACCCAAGACAGATGGGTCATGGTCGAGAGGTCTGACAGAATGTGGTCCACTGGAGAAGGGAATGGCAAACCACTTCAGTATTCTTGCCTTGAGAACCCCATAAACAGTATGAAAAGGCAGAAAGATAGGACACTGAAAGATGAACTCCTGGGGTTGGTAGGTGCCCAATATGCTACTGGAGGTCAGTGGAGAAACAACTCCAGAAAGAATGAAGGGATAGAGCCAAAGCAAAAACAATACCCAGTTGTGGATGTGACTGGTGACAGAAGCAAGGTCCGATGCTATAAAGAGCAATATTGCATAGGAACCTGGGATGTTAGGTCCATGAATCAAGGCAAATTGTAAGTGGTCAAACAGGAAATGGCAAGAGTGAACACTGATATTCTAGGAATCAGTGAACTAAGATGGACTGGAATGGGTGAATTTAACTCAGGTAACCATTATATCTACTACTGTGGGAAGGAATCCCTTAGAAGAAATGGAGTAGCCATCATGGTCAACAAAA
>NW_011493335.1:4677-5194 GCF_000754665.1 Bison bison bison | reverse complement strand
GCTGACTTTATTTTGGGGGGCTCCAAAATCACTGCAGATGGTGATTGCAGCCACGAAATTAAAAGACGCCTGCTCCTTGGAAGGAAAGTTGTGACCAATCTAGATAGCATATTGAAAAGCAGAGACATTACTTTGTCAACAAACGTCCATCTAGTCAAGGCTATAATTTTTCCAGTGGTCATGTATGGATGTGAGAGTTGGACTATAACGAAAGCTGAGTGCCAAAGAATTGATGCTTCTGCACTGTGGTGTTGGAGAAGACTCTTGAGAGTCTCTGGGACTGCAAGGATATCCAACCAGTCCATCCTAAAGGAGATCAGTCCTGGGTGTTCATTGGAAGGACTGATATTGAAGCTGAAAATCCAGAACTTTGGCCACCTGATGCGAAGAGCTGACTCATTAGAAAGACCCTGATGCTGGGAAAGGTTGAGGGCAGGAGGAGAAGGGGATGACAGAGGATGAGATGGTTGGATGGTATCACTGACTCAATGGACATGGGTTTGGGTGGACTCTGGGA
>NW_011493335.1:0-373 GCF_000754665.1 Bison bison bison | reverse complement strand
AAAGACTCCACTAAAAAACTGTTAGAACTAATAAAGTGGAACTTATAAAATCACATATAAAAAATCAATTTTGTTTCTGTACACTAAAATAAACTACCTAAAAAGAAATAAAACAGTCCCATTTACAATAGCATCAAAACAATGAAACTTAAGAATAAATTTAATCAAGAAGGTGAAAGATCTGTACAGCATTAATTATAGCACATTGATGAAAGGAATCGATGAAGACACAAACAGATGGAAAGATATTCATGCTTATGAATTGGAAGAATTAATATTGTTAAAAGGTCCATCCTATCCAAAGCCATTTATAGATTCAATTAAAAATATAAAATAAAATAATAAAAATATTAAATAAATATAAAATATTAAA
>NW_011493334.1:20594-21762 GCF_000754665.1 Bison bison bison | reverse complement strand
AAACCATAGCTTTGACTAGACAGACCTTTGTAGGCAAAGTAATGTCTCTGCTTTTTAATATGCTGTCTAGGTTTGTCATAGCTTTCCTTTCAAAGAGCAAGAGTCTTTTAATTTCGTGGCTGCAGTCATCATCTGCAGTGATTTTGGACCCCAAGAAAATAATGTCTGTCACCGTTTTCATTGTTTTCCCATGTAGCCCATGGGACTGGATACGATGATCTTTGTTTTTTGAATGTTGAGATTTAAGCCAGCTTTTTCACTCTTCTCTTTCACCTTCATCAAGAGGCTCTTTAGTTCCTCTTTGGTTTCTGCCATAAGGGTGGTGTCATCTGCATATCTGAGGTTATTGATATTTCTCCAGCAATCTTCTTTCCAGCTTGTGCTTCATCCAGCCCAGCATTTCACATGATGTACTCTGCATATAACTTAAATAATCAGGGTGACAATATACAGCCTTTATGTACTCCTTTCCCAATTTACAACCAGTCCGTTGTTCCATGTCCAGTTCTACCTGTTGCTTCTTGGCCTGCATACAGGTTTCTCAGGAGGCAGGTAAGGTGGTCTGGTATTCCTGTCTCTTTAGGAATTTTCCAATTTGTTGTGATCCACACAGTCAAAGGCTTTAGCATAGTCAATGAAGCAGAAGTAGATGTTTTTCTGGAATTCTCTTGCTTTTTTGATGATACAACAGATGTTGGCAATTTAATCTCTGATTATTCTGCGTTTTCTAAATCTATCTTGAACTTCTGGAAGTTCTCAGTTCACATACTGTTGAAGACTGGCTTGGAGAATTTTGAGTATTAGTTTGATAGCATGTGAGTTGAATGCAATTGTACTGTAGTCTGGACATTCTTTGACATTGCCCTTCTTTGGGATTGAAATGAAAATTGACCTTTTCCAGTCCTGTGGCCACTGCTGTTTTCCATATTTGCAGGCATATGAAGTGCAGCACTTTAACAGCATCATCTTTTAGGATTTGAAATGGAGATGTACAATGAGATTAATGTTTTTGTGCCTGCTAGCACAATAGCAGTTCTACAACCCATGGATCAAGGAGTAATTTCAGCTTGCTGCTGCTAAGTCACTTCAGTCGTGTCCTAATCTGTGTGACCCCATAGACGGCAGCCCACCAGGCTCCCCCGTCCCTGGGATTCTCCAGGCAAGAACA
>NW_011493334.1:20007-20494 GCF_000754665.1 Bison bison bison | reverse complement strand
AAAGAAATGAGGACAGTCTGAGAGACCTCTGGGACAATGTTAAGTGCCCCAACATTCGAATCATAGGTGTCCCAGAAGAAGACAAAAAGAAAGAGCATGAGAAAATACTTGAGGAGATAATAGTTGAAAACTTTGCTAAAATGGGGGAGGAAATAGCCACCCAAGTCCAAGAAACCCAGTCAGTCCCAAACAGGATAAACCCAAGGCAAAACACCCCAAGACCCTTATTAATCGAACTAACAAAAGTTAAACACAAAGAGCAAACATTAAAAGCAGCAGAGGAAAAGCAACAATAACATACAAGGGGAATCCCTGTAAGGATAACAGATGATCTTTCAATAGAAACTGTTCAGGCCAGAAGGGAATGGCAGGACATACTTAAAGTGATGAAAGAGCCTACAAGCAAGATGACTCTACTCAGCAAGGATCTCATTCAGATATGAAGGAGAAATCAAAAGCTTTACAGACAAGCAAAAGCTGAGAGAAT
>NW_011493334.1:19010-19907 GCF_000754665.1 Bison bison bison | reverse complement strand
CATGGACTGCAGCCTACCAGACTCCTCTGTCCATGGGATTTTCCAGGCAAGAGTACTGGAGTGGGGTGCTATTGCCTTCTCCGAATTTCAGCTTAAGGCTTATTATTTAAGAAATACATGGCATTGAAACATGTATAATATCATACGTGAAACGAATCACCAGTCCAGGTTCAATGCATGATACCGGATGCTCAGGGTGGGTGCACTGGGATGACCCAGAGGGATGGGATGGGGAGAGAGATGGGAGGGCGGTTCAGGATGGGGAACACGTGTATACCTGTGGCAGATTTATGTTGATGTATGGCAAAATCAATACAATATTGTAAAGTAATTAGCCTCCAATTTAAATAAATTTATATTAAAATAAGTAAATAAATAAAAAAGAAATGCATCTCATAATGTTTTAGCTGCCATAGGTAGTGATTTCTTGGATAGATCTGGGCAAAGGCAATTGAAAATCTTCTGAAAAGGATTCACCATTCTAGATGTCATTAAAAGCATTCATGACTCATGGGAGGAGGAGTCAAAACATCAACATGAACTGGAGTTGGGAACATGTGGATTCCAAACATCATGGTTGACTTTGAGGGTTTCAGGACTTCACTGAAGGAAGTAACTGCAGATATTAGAAATAGCAAGAGAATTAGAATTTGAAGTAGAGCCTGAAGATGTGACTGAACTGTTGCAATCTCATTGTGAAACTTGAATAGATGAGGAGTTGCTTCTTATGTGTTTGGAAAGAAAGTGGTTTCTTGAAATAGAATCTACTCCCAGTGAAGATGCTGTGAAGATTGTTGAAATGACAACAAAAAGTTTAGTGTATGACATAAAGTTAGTTGATAAACAGTGGCAGAGTTTTAAGAGGATTAACTCATATTTTGAAAGTTCTATTATGAG
>NW_011493334.1:16394-17445 GCF_000754665.1 Bison bison bison | reverse complement strand
CAGATATGCAGATGACACTACCCTTATGGCAGAAAGTGAAGAAGAACTAAAGAGCCTTTTGATGAAAGTAAAAGAGAAGAGTGAAAAAATTGGCTTAAAGCTCAACTTGCAGAAAACTAGGATCATGGCATCCGGATGGTCCCATCACTTCATGGCAAATAGATGGGGAAACAGTGGCAGACTTTATTTTCTTGGTTTCCAGAATCACTGTAGACAGCGACTGCAGCCATGAAATTAAAAGACACTTGCTCCTTTCAAGGAAAGCTATGACAAACCTAGACAGCATATTAAAAAGCAGAGACATTGCTTTCCCAACAGAGGTCCATATAGTCAAAGCTATGGTTTTTCCAGTAGTCATGTACACATGTGAGAGTTGGACCATAAAGAAGGCTGAACGCTGAAGAATTGATTCTTTTGAAATAAGTCAGGCAGAGAAAGAAAATTCCATATGATCTCACTTTATGTGGAACTAAGAAAAACCAAAGACAAACAGAGCTCAGAGATACAGAGAACAGTTGGTGGTTGCCAGAGGCAAGAGTGGGTGGTGGACAAAAGGTGAAGAAGTCAAAAGTTAACAAACTTTTGATGATATACAGCCTTGTACTCCTTTCCCAATTCTGAATCAGTCCGTTGTTCCATGTCCAGTTCTAACTGTTGCTGCCTAGCCTGCATACAGGTTTCTCAGGAGACAAGTGAGGTGATCTGGTATTCCCATCTCTTTAAGAATTTTCCACAGTTTATTGTCATTCACACAGTCAAAGGCTTTAGTGTAGTCAATGAAGCAGAAGTATATGTTTTTCTGGAATTCTCTTGCTTTCTCTATGAGCCAGTGAATGTTGGCAATTTGATATCTGGTTCCTCTGCCTTTTCTAAGACTAGCTTGTGCAACTGGAAGTTCCAGGTTCACATACTGCTAAAGCCTGGCCTGAAGAATTTTGAGCATTATCTTGCTAGCATGTGAAATGAGTGCAACTGTATGGTAGTTTGAACATTCTTTGGCACTGCGCTTCTTTGGGATTGCCCTACTTTTCCAGTCCTGTGGCCACTGCTG
>NW_011493334.1:14745-16294 GCF_000754665.1 Bison bison bison | reverse complement strand
GATGAAAACACGACAATCCAAAACTTGTGGGATTCAGTAAAAGCAGTGCTAAGAGGGAGATTCATAGCAATACAAGCCTACCTCAAGAAACAAGAGAAACCAACTAAACAACCTTTAGGAATAAAGTATTTTTAAGTAATTAATTTACATTGTTTTTAAAGATACAGTGCTGTTGAACACTTAACAGACTACAATATGAATACAGTTATAATAAATGTAACTTTTATAATCACTGGGAAACTGAAAAATGTCTTACTTTATTGCGATATTCACTTTATTTTGGTGATCTTGAATACCCACAGTGTCTCTGAGGAATGCCTGTACTAGTTGTCACATAAGGTGGACTTGAGACTGAACACAAGATTGGTGAGGAAATCCCCCACTTGGATAAGAATTAGGACTAACCATAACACTGTGTTCAGGCAGCTGTCTTTAAACCTGCTTCATGGTACTTGGTATGTAATCATTTTTCCAGTTCCTCCTCATTCAGTTTAGTTCAGTCACTCAGTCAGGTCCAGCTTTTTGCGATCCCATATACTGCCACACTTCCCTGTCCATCACCAACTCCCTGAGCTTGCTCAAACTCATGTCCATCAAGTCAGTGTTCTCCTCATTGACTGGCAATAAAGTGAAGGACCATATATTGAACATACAATTTGGTCAACGTTTCCACTACTGATTCCAAAGACTTTACTCAAATCTCCTTAATTTGTCTCTGTTAGTTTTCTATTACTGCTGTAACAAACTGCTATAAAGTCGGTGGCTTAAAACAACAGAAATTTTAAATCTTGTATTTCTGAAGTCCTAAATGGATCTCACTGGGCTAAAGTCAAGATGTTGGCAGGAATGGGTTCCTTTTTTTTTTTAATTTTATTTATTTTGTCTGTGCTGGGTCTTCGTTGGTGTGTTGCCTTTTCTCTAGTTGGGGCAACTTGGGGCTACTCTTCGTTGCAGTGTGTGGACTTCTCATTGTGGAGGCTTCTTTTGTTGCAGAGGACAGACTCCAGGTGTGTGGGCTTCTTTAGATGTGGCACATGGGCTCAGTATTTGCGGTTCCCAGGCTCTAGAGCATGGGCTCAGTAGTTGTGGCACATGGGCGTAGTTGCTCTGCAGCATGTGGGATCTTCCCAGATCAGGGATCAAACCTTGTCTCCTGCATTGCAAGCAGATTCTTTACTACTGAGCCACCAGAGAAATGCGGATGGGTTCTTTTCTGAAGGCTCAAGGGAAAAATCAATTTCTCTGCTCTTCTTAGCTTTTAAAGGCCACACATATTCCTTGATATCATTCTCTTCATCTTTCATACCAGCAACAGTCAGTTGGTTCTTCTCATGCTACATCACTCTAAACTTCTCTCCTACCTTACTCCCACACTTTTAAGGACTCTTTACATTACCCCCACCCAGACAGTCCAATCTCCTTGTTTTAAGGTCAGTTGATTAGCAAACTTAGACATCCTGGAATGTGAAGTCAAGTGGGCCTTAGGAAGCATCACTACGAACAAAGCTAGTGGAGGTGATGGAATTCCAGTTGAGCTTTTCACATTCCA
>NW_011493334.1:13990-14645 GCF_000754665.1 Bison bison bison | reverse complement strand
TTTCACAGCATCATCTTTTAGGATTTGAAATAGCTCAGCTGGAATTCCATCACCTCCACTAGCTTTGTTCATGGCAGTGCTTTCTAAGGCCCACTTGACTTCACACTCCAGGATGTCTGACTCTAGGTGAGTGACCACACGATCATGGTTATCAGGGTCATTAAGACCTTTTTTGTATAGTTCTTCTATGTATTCTTGCCACCTCTTGTGAATGTCTTCTGCTTCTGTTAGGTCCTTACTGTTTTTGTCCTTTATCATGCTCATCCTTGCATGAAATGTTCCCTTGATATCTCCAATCTTCTTGAAGAGATATCTAGTCTTTTCCATTCTATTGTTTTCCTCTATTTCTTTGCATTTTTCACTTAAGAAACCCCTCTTATCTCTCCTTGGGAACTCTGCATTCAGTTGAGTATATCTTTCCCTTTCTCCCTTGCCTTTTGCTTTTCTTATCTCCTCAACTATTTGTAAAGTCTCCTTAGACAAACACTTTGCCTTCTTGCATTTTTTTTTTCCCTTTGGGATAGTTTTGGTCACTGACTTCCCTGTTGGCTCAGACAGTAAAGCGTCTGTCTACGATGCGGGAGACCCGGGTTTGATCCCTGGGTTGGGAAGATCCCTTGGAGAAGGAAATGGCAATCCACTCCAGTACTATTGC
>NW_011493334.1:11300-12554 GCF_000754665.1 Bison bison bison | reverse complement strand
GACATCTGATGCGAAGAGCTGACTCATTGGAAAAGACCATGATGCTGGGAAAGATTAAAGACAAAAGGAGAAGGGGGTGACAGAGGATGAGATGACTGGATGGCATCACTGACTCAACATGAGTTTGAGCAGACTCTGGGAGATAGTGAAGGACAGGGAGGCCCGGCGTGCTGCAGTCCATGGGGTGGAAAAGAGTCGGACATGACGTAGCGACTGAACAGACTTATTTCACTTAGCATAATGCTCTCAGGGTACATCCATGTTGTTGCAAATGAAAAGATTTCCTTCTTTTATGGCTAAATAATATTCCATTGTTTTCTTTATCCATTTCTTCATTTATGGATGCTTAGGTTGATTTTATATCTTAGCTATTGTAAATAATACTGTAGGGACTTCCCTAGTGGTCCAGTGGTAAATAATCTTCCTTGCAATTCAGGGGATGCAGGTTTGATCCCTGGTTGGGAAACTAATATCCCACATGCTGCAGAGCAACTAAGCCCATTTGCCACAACTAGAGAGCCCATGCACCACAACTACTGAGCCCAAATGCCTTGAGGAAGATCCTGAATGATGCACCAAAGATCCACATGCTGCAACTAAGACCCAACATAACCAAAATAAATAAAATCCAATCTTTAAAAAAAAATACTGCAATGAACAGGAGAGTGCATATATCTTTTTAAATGAATGTATTCATTTCTTAGGTAGATACACAGAAGTAGAAGTGCTGGATCATATGGTGGTTCTATTTTTAATCTTTGAGGAAGTTTTGTATTGTTTTGCATAATGAAAGTGAAAGTTGCTCAGTCGTGTCTAACTCTTTGCAACCCTGTGGACTGTACTGTAGCCCACCACGCTCCTCTGTCCATGAGGATTCTCCAGGCAAGAATACTGGAGTGCGTTGCCATTTCCTCCTCCAAGGGATCTTCCTGACCCAGGGATCAAACTCAGGTCTCCCACATTGCAGGCACCACCCAGTAAGCCTAATTTTACATTTCTGCTGACAGTGCATGAGTTCCTTTTTTTTCTATATTCTCATTAACACTTGATATTTATTGTCTTCATAATAGCCATTCTAACAGGTGTGAGGTGATAGCTCACTGTGGTTTTGATTTGCATTTCCTGATAATTAGTGATGTTGAGCATCTTTACATGTACCTCCTGTTGGCCATTTGTGTGTCTTCTTTACAGAAATGTCTATTCGGATCCTCTACTGCTTTTTAATGGTGTTTTTTTTTTTTTTTTTTTTTTTTT
>NW_011493334.1:8498-11200 GCF_000754665.1 Bison bison bison | reverse complement strand
AGTCAGAATCACAAAACCTAACTCCTTCATCCCGGGACCGTGCCTGCGGAATGAGGAGAGGGGGTTGGGGCCGTGCCTCCATTTTGTCAGTAATGCCTAACACGGCTCCTGACAGTACTCCAAAGCCAAATTTGCCTGTTACTCCAGGTATCTCTTGACTTCTACGTTTGCATTCCAACCCCCTGTGATGAAAAAAGACATATTTTTTTTTTTGGTTTTAGTTCTAGAAGGTCTTGTAGGGCTTCATAGAACCATTCAGCTTCTTCAGCATTAGTGTTTGGGGCATAGACTTGGATTGAATCATTTGCCCTGGAAACGAACTGAGATCTTTCTGTTGTTTTTGAAATTGTACCCAAGTACTGCATTTCAAACTCTTGTTAACTATGAGGGCTACTCCATTTCTTCTAAGGGATTCTTGCCTACAGTAGTAGATGTCATGATTATCTGAATTAAATTCTTCCATTCTGATCCATCTTAGTTCCCTGATTCCTAAAATATCAATGTTCACTCTTGCCATCTCCTGTTTAACCACTTCCAGTTTACCTTGATTCATGGACCTAACATTCCAGGTTCCTATGCAATATTGTTATAGCATCATTCTTTACTTTCACCACCAGATACATCCACAGCCTGCCTCTTCATTCTTTCTGGAGCTGTTTCTCCAGTCTTCCCCAGTAGCAAAGGGGGCTATGGATTTGGGGGGTCTCATCTTCCAGGGTCGCATCTTTTTGCCTCTTTGTACTGTTCATTGGGTTCTCATAGGAAGAATACTGGACTAGTTTTCCATTGCCTCCTCCAGTGGACCACCTATATCAGGTACATAGAGACAAGACTATGATTTTCCCAGTAGTCATGTATGGAAATGAGAATTGAACCATAAAGAAAGCTGAGTGCCGAAGAATTGATGCTTTCAAATTGTGGCGCTGGAGAAGACTCTTTGAGAGTCCCTTGAACTGCAAGGATATCAAACCTGTCAATCCTAAGTGAAAGTGAAGTCGCTCAGTCATGTCCGACTGTTTGCGACCCCGTGGACTGTAGCCTATCAGGCTCCTCTGTCCATGGGATTTTCCAGGCAAGAATACTGGAGTGGGTAGCCGTTTCCTTCTCTAGGAGATTTTCCCAACCCAGATATCAAACCTGGGTCTCCTGCATTGCGGGTAGATTCTTTACTATCTGAGTCACCAGGGAAGCCCCACATATTCTGGATATTAACCCCTTATCAGACATAGGCTTTGCAAATATTTTTCCCAGTCAGTAAGCTGTCTTGTCATTTTGCGGAAGGTTTCATTTGCTGTGCATAAACTTTTTAGTTTGGCATATTCCCACGGTTTGTTTTTGTTTTTGTTGCATTTGCTTTTGGTGTCAAATCCAAAAATTCATCTCCAAGACTTACATCAAGGAGCTTACCACCTATGTTTTCATCTAGAAGTTGTATGGTCTCCGGTCTTGTAGTTAAGTCTTTAATCCATTTTTAATTAACTTTTATGGGGGTGTAAGAGAGTGTTCCAGTTTCATTTTGTTGCATGTGGCTGTCCAGCTTTCCCAAACATTTATTGAAGACACTGTCCTTTCCCCCATTTTATATTCTTGGCATCTTTCTTATAAATTAATTGACCGTAAATGTGTGGGTTTATTTCTGGACTTTCTCTTCTGTCCCATTGATCTGTATGTCTGTTTTTATACCACAGTCAAGTTAGTTAACACATCCATCACCACACAGAATTACTTTCTGTGTGTGTGCTTGTGAATTGGTGAGAACACGTAAGTTAATTTTTGTATGGTGTGAGGTGTGAATCATGGTTTGTGTTTTCCTCCAAAACTTATTATAACTATTTGTTCCAGCACCGTTTTTAAAAAAGACTTTCCTTTCCTGCATTGAAACACTTTGGCACCTTAGTCAAAAACCAGTTGTCCGTATGTGTGCAAATCTGTTTCTGGACCCTCTATTCTGTTCCATTAATATATGGACTTCATGTTAACCGAATCACACTGTCTTGATTACTGTAGCTTTATAGTAAGTCTTAATATTACATAGTATAAATCTTCCATGCTAATCCTTGCTTTGTGTATTCTAGTTCCTTTGCATAGCCATATAAACTTTTAACATCTCTGTTTCAGTTTTTAACAAAAAGTTAACAAATAATTGGTTGAAGAAGTAGAAGACAAATGAGTAAAGTGATATAGAATTTAAACAACACTCAATCAAGTTGATTTAAATATTAGAGAACACTGAACCTATCAGTAGCTGAATATACATTCTTTTCTAGGGACACCTGAAACATTCTTCTAGATAGACCATATGTTGAAATCATACAGAGTGTGTTTTCTGACAACTGTGGAATTAAAATTGATCAAACAAAAGGGCATCAAGAGAAAATGCCTATATTTTTAAAGACTAAATGAAAGCAGTAGTACAGGGAACTATGTAAAGTGAGAAAAAAGTGTACATGCTGGACTTCCCTGGTGGTCCAGTGGTTAATAGTTTGCTAGTCAAGGCAGGGGAGCACATTCAACTGACCCTGTGCTCCACAACTACTGAACCCTTGCTCTAGAGCCTGTGAGACACAACTTCTGAGCCTGTGAACCCCAACCACTGAAGCCTGTGCACTCTATAGCCTGTGCTCTGCAGCAAGAGAAACCACTGCAATGAAAAGCTCTTGCACCACAACGAGAGAGTAGCCCCCACTTTGCCACAACTAGAG
>NW_011493334.1:4961-6061 GCF_000754665.1 Bison bison bison | reverse complement strand
AGCTCTCACTGCCACCACAGGCCCAGAGAGCACAGACTAGGAAGATGCAGGGTGACAAGCTGTCACCTCTTTGCTTCCAGAAGATGAGCCACCTAGTTGATTTCCAGGGCTAAGAGGGCAAGGCCACCACCCAGGGCTGAGGGTGTAAGGTCACCACATAGGATCTGAGGTCACATCTCTTAACAGTGACATGCTCTCTTGAACTCTCTCTTCAGCTCTCCCTTATGATACTTGTTGACTATCAGTTTTGTTCCAGGATTTAGCTTTGGGTCTTCCCTGGTGGCTCAGATGGTAAAGAACCTGCCTGCAATGCAGGAAACCGGCATTCGATCCCTGGGTTGGGAAGATTCCCCTGGAGAAGGGAATGGCTACCAACTCCAGGATTCTTGCCTGGAGAATTCTGTGGACAGAGGAACCTGTCACGTCCATGGAGTCTCAAAGAGCCAGACCCAACTGAGCGACTAACACTTTCACTTCCTTTTATTTAGCCTTACAGCAAGCCCTGGTGGCTCAGTTGAAAAGAATCTGCCTGCCAAGCAGGAGATGCAGACTCGATCCCTGGGTGGGGAAGATCCCCTAGAGTAGGAAATGGCAAACCCACTCCAGTGTTCTTGCCAGGGAAATTCCACGGATAAAGGAGCCTGGTGGGCTACAGTCCATGGGCGCAAAGAGTCAGACATGATTTAGGAACTAAACAACAATATTTAGATTACATGGAGTTTACTGCCCACTTTGGGCACATTCTCAAGCAATTCACCTCTGGGAAGACCCAGTCTCAGTGCTGCAAGGGTGGCTCCTGGCCTCACGCCATCCACAGGCTGAGCCTCCGTCAGAAGAACTTGGGCCCCTTACAAGCAGCACTGGAAGGCAGGTCTACCATTTGCCACATTTTCTATGTCAGTGCTGGCTTCTTCTGTGTTCACTCACCATTACTGAGGGAATCCTTGTTAAGTTTTATTTTCCTCCACTAACTAAAATGCTTAAATTCTGTGAGTAAATTGAGACATTGTAGCAAACCAAAAGTTGTTTCTCAGAAGGAGAGCAGAGGATGGCAGAGCTTAGCTCCAGAATCCTAGGACCTGTGCTGTGATTCGTCTCAG
>NW_011493334.1:3855-4861 GCF_000754665.1 Bison bison bison | reverse complement strand
GGCCAGAGTAGCTCGTCCAGATGAGGACTGTGTTGCCTCTGATGTCCAAAGAGGCCCTAGGTGTTGGCCCTCTTTTTGCTTATGGAAGAGCCAGATGCAAAACTTATTCTTCAAGAGGTTAGAAGGAGTATCTCAACAAGCCCCCCACCACTGAACCCCTAGAAATCTCACTGAGATAGAAGGCCCCTAAATTTATTTTCAGATTCGTTTCCTGTCTCCTGACACACAGATGTCTTATCCATAAGTCTAGAGTAGTTTCTCACTCTTATCCACTAGGTCTAATAAGCATAATATCCATGTAATGGACCAGTGTGGGGTTCCTAGGTGGTGAAGAACCTGCCTGCTAGTGCAGGAGATCTAAGAGACATGGTTTCGATCCCTGGGTTGGGAAGACCCCTGGAGGAGGTCATGGCAACCCACTCCAGTATTCTTACCTGGAGAATCCCATGGACAGAGGAGCTTGGCAGGCTGTAGTCCATGGGGTCTCAAAGAGTTGGACATGACTGAAGCTACTGAGCACATAGACATGTGATGTGATGTCTTGTGGAAGGGAAAATTGCCCAAGAACCCTGCAGGTTAAATTATGACATAGGACTGGAGAGTTGATCTACCTCTGAGGCAGGACAGTGCAGGTATATAGCTGGCCTTCCCAATGGAAAGAAAACTGCTTTTGCTGGTCTTTACTAACAGTACTGTTTTTAAGAAAGGCGTTTGCCAGATAAATATATACATGCCGAGTATCAAAGGATGTGTTCATTTGGTCAAGCAACAAAACTGTATCTGGTATAGCAGCTGCTGTTGGAGACACTACCTGGTTAAGTTCATGATAATCCACTGTCCTTCTCCAAGATCCATCTGTCTTCTGCACAGGCCAAATAGGCATGTTGAATGTAGTGGAATCACCATCCTTGCATCTTTCAAGTCCTTGCTGCTGCTGCTAAGTCGCTTCAGTCATGTCCACCTCTGTGCGACCCCATAGACAGCAGCCCACCAGGCTCCCCCATCC
>NW_011493334.1:0-599 GCF_000754665.1 Bison bison bison | reverse complement strand
TATCTACCCAACCCAGGGATCGAACCCAGGTCTCCTGCACTGTAGGCAGATTCTTTACCAGCTGAGCCACCAGGGAAGCACAGTGGTGTGACCCAAAACTTTATTCTTGAAGGGTCCAGGCCTGAATTGTATCGCTGTAGTTTTACATTGACTTCAATCACAGGGCATGCGTGTGTGTGTGCTCAGTCACTTCAGTTGTGTCCGACTCTTTGCAGTCCCATGGATTGTAGTCCCCCAGGCTACTCTGTCCATAGAATTTTCAGGCAAGAATACTGGAGTGGGTAGCCATTTCCTCCTCTGGGGGATCTTCCTGACCCAAGGATTGAACCCGTGTCTCCTGTGTCTCCTGCACTGCAGACAGATTCTTTACCCCGAGGCACTGGGGAAGCAATCATAGGGCATGATAGTATGCCTTACGGGATCGCCTGTATTCTAGACATACTCTTCTTTTTAAAAAAATTTTTGGATTATAATTGATTTACAATGTTAGTTCCAGGTGTACAGCAAGGTGAATCAGTTATACATATACATATATCCACTTCTTTTTTTTAAGATTTCTTTTCCCATATAGGCCATTACAGAGTAGTGAGTAGAGTTCT
>NW_011493333.1:4937-5315 GCF_000754665.1 Bison bison bison | reverse complement strand
CAGAGTTTCCATATGATCCAACAATTCCAGTCCTGAGCATATATCTCGAAAAAAACCTATACCTGGGAAAGATTCATGCACCCCTATGTTCATAGCAGCAAAACTTACAATAGCCAAGACATGGGAACAGCCTAATTGTCCATCGACAGATGAATGGATAAAGAAGATGTATATGCTTATACACACAGAGAATGGAATACCACTCAGACATTAAAAAAATGAAATAATGCCATTTGCAGCAGCATGGATAAACCTGGAGATTAACATATTAAGTGAAGTTGACAGAAAGAGAAAGACAATTTTCTGTGATATCACCCATATGTGGAATCTAAAAGGTATATATCAATGCAACAGGAACAGACTCACAGACACAGAGAA
>NW_011493333.1:0-485 GCF_000754665.1 Bison bison bison | reverse complement strand
GAAAGAGAACAGAGTCCCTGCCATGTGCTAAGGAGAAGACACAGCTGGAGAGAGAGTGAAGGAGCAAGAATGTGAAAGAACGACCAATGGAGGAAAATGTACCAGAGCAGGGACCCGGGCAATTCCCCACTCAGGCAGCCAACGATGTTTGGTAAGGGGTTGGTTTCCCGCTTTCATATCAGAGCTCCCTTGCTCTGTCAGCGGCACACTGTGATACCAGATGCCCTTGCAGTCTGGCCCCTGGGTGATCGAGATGGAGGTTGACAACCTGAAGTTGCTCAGCCTTGTGGTTTAACGCATCCTTCTGCACAAAGAGAGGGGAGTGGTCCCTCCAACCCTCCCACTAAGGAGTCATGTCTAGCCTCTGGGGTCGTGCAAGAGAGCACTGAACACTCCCTTAAGAATGAGGTGGTCAAAGATCCTGTGAGATTCTGGCAATTTCCACTCCATAATGTCTGCTTCTGGGTCAATACCATGTTTTCTGA
>NW_011493332.1:14747-15574 GCF_000754665.1 Bison bison bison | reverse complement strand
CAAGAGTACTGGAGTGGGTTGCCGCTGCCTTCTCCTAACCCCAAATTCCCAATCCACCCCTCCCCCACCCCACCTTGGTAACCGCAAGTCTGTTCTCTCTGTCTGTGAGTCTGTTTCTGTTTTGTAGATAGGTTCACTTGTCTCATATTTTATTTTATTTATGTTTTGGCCCCAATGTGCCACATGTAGGATCTTAGTTCCCTGACTAGGGATCAAACCCATGCCCCCTGCATTGGGAGTGCAGAGTGTTAACCACTGGACTGCCAGGGAAGTCCACATTTGTGTCATATTTTAGATCCCACATATGACTGGTATCATATGGTGTTGGTCTTTCTTTGTCTGACTTACTTCACTTAATGTGATATTCTCTAGGTCCATCCATGTTAGTTCCTGGTCCAGGGATTGAACCTGGGCCCTGACAGTGCAAGCTCCATGTCCTAACCAAAAGACCATCAGGGTTATATATGATAGTGTATATATATTAATCCCAATCTCCCAATTTATCCCTCCCTACCCTTGTCCCCTTTGGTAACCATGTTTATTTTCTATGTCTGTGGCTGTGTTTTGTAAATAAGTTTATATGTACTATTTTTACCACTATTTTTTTGGATTCCATATATAAATCATATCACATTTGTCTTTCTATGTCTTACTTCATTCAGTAGGACCAACTAGATCCATCCATATTGTTGCACATGGCATTATTTCATTCTTTTTTATGGCTGAGTAATATTCCATTGTCTTTTCATACTGTTCATGGGGTTCTCAAGGCAAGAATACTGAAGTGGTTTGCCATTCCCTTCTCCAATGGACCACATACTGTCAGA
>NW_011493332.1:11287-11691 GCF_000754665.1 Bison bison bison | reverse complement strand
ATTCGAAGGTAAGCTCCCCAAAGCAATTAGGGTCATCAGCCCTATTGCCCCCCCCCTCCTCAGAACAATCTGGGTCATCAGCCCTCTTGTTCCCCCTCAGAACAGTTTGGGTCATCAGCCCTACTGCTCCTCCCTCAGAACGATTAGGATCATCAGCCCTATTGTTCCCCCAGTGTTCAGGACGGCTAGGACCCCACTCAGGGTGCTGCAGACCCCCCTGTAGAATAGACAGGGAGAGAAGAGTGGGAAGTGTTGAAAGTGTTAAAGAGTTAGACTTAGAGAGAAAAAACAGTTTCTGAAGTTAAAAGGCCAAAGAAAAGCCTGATCTTTTGAAAGCTAAAAGCTTTATCTTCTATTATACTTAATTTTCTGACATGGGTAACACTGAATCAAATGAAAGACAG
>NW_011493332.1:9427-11187 GCF_000754665.1 Bison bison bison | reverse complement strand
AGGAACTACCATACAGATCTCCATAGTGGCTGTACCAATTTGCATTCCCACCAGTGGAGTAGGAGGGTTCATGACGATAATTAAATTTCTTCTAGCCTGGGTTTTGAAAAGAAAATCGTATTATTCCTTTAGTTTTGCTTTTTTTTTTCTTCTTAATAGGAAGGAATTCCAAAATTTCCTCTTAAACTTTACTCTTCTCAGCTTTCCAGGGCTTTCCAGATTCTTTTAAGTGTTGCAGGAGCCCTGTTTTCTCTGATTGTAATTCACTCAGTGTAGATACCAGGCATCTGGAAAATACATTACCATATATTCAGTGTCAAAGCCTGTTTCTATGGAATAGGGACATATGAATTGAGTTCAGTTTAATAGCAACAAAATAGTGGAACTTTATCATTGATTTAAATATTTGCAAGTAATTTTTTATTCCCTCTCCTTTATTAGATTATTTTTGAAGCTGAACGTGGCAAGGGCAAGACTGGAGAAATTGCAGTGGACAGTGTCTTGCTGGTCTCAGACTTATGTCCAGATGGCCTTTTACCCGTGGATGGTTGAATGTTACTGTTATCTTTTATATCTTTATATTTGGCTTTTATGTCAGTTCTCTGTTTTTTGACAGTATATCATAGATCCCCTCCCCCATTTTAGAAATACAAACTGGAAATTGTGGTGTTCAAACAGACTCATTATTGTAAGACGCCTTTCTTTATATGATATACTGATATTTGCTTTAAATATAGTACCATTGTGTCTTCTCATTCATTTCTGAGTCTATAAAACTTGGACGTATCAGTTCAGCCCTCCCCACCCCAGTACATGTGATGTGTCTACATGATTTGGTGAACCACTTTATGTAACATTTCTAGAATTACAAAAAAAAAAAAAAAAAAAGCAACACAGAGAAATGTTTAACTATTTGACTTTTATGGCACTTCTTGGAAACTATAACATCACAGACAGACTTTTACGTAACTGGCTTAGCCAGATCTTTCACAACCAAGTTTGTATATTTAAGTCCTTTGTAATAATAATATCCAAATAATCACCTTGTGTCATGGTTTAAGTTTTTCTAAGTAAGCAAATATGTTGTTGATTGTATGTTTAATTATGTGTATCGTTATTTGCTTTGCTAGAAAATGTGTTTTATATTCTTTTTTCTGTGAAAACACTTATATTATTTTTAACTTATATTCTTGAAAATTCTTAAAATTACTTGCTATTATGGAAACACACGACTGCTTTCTGAGGCCTCATAACTATGATGCTAACTAGCTTAAGTTATTGAATTGACGGTCTCGGAGAATTATCTAAAATAAAAATTATGCTAGTAACCAGGTTGCAAAAAAGACTATTTTGTCTTTTTCTCTTGTCTATTTCTCTTTTCTTCCAAATTCAAGAACTTCTTTGTGTGGTAATGAATCCTGAGTGTACATTCCTGTGGATGAAAGTATATTTTGTTTTAAGATTCTAGGTTGGAAGGTGGTTCGGGACAGCTCCCAAACAGAAGATTCCCCAGATATTTGCCAGTTAGCCCTGGAAGCAACAAAGGCATTGACCTGTAAAAGGAAGGAAAGCGAGAATGTGTCCACCTACTAATCCTTAAAATTTGTAGCCTTTTTCTTAAAGATTTTTTATATTGAAACTCATTGTATCCTTCTTCTTCTTTGTCTTTTTCTTTTAAATAAGAAGGATTATGTAAAAGAAAAAAAAGACAAGAAGAAGGAGTACCAAGGGCTTAAATCGACCTTTTAAGATGGTGGGGA
>NW_011493332.1:8571-9327 GCF_000754665.1 Bison bison bison | reverse complement strand
ACAGTCTTTGGGACTAACTTCTTGGACGTTAAACACCAATATCTTGTTTTGAATTCCAGTCCACAGCGTATAATCATGGATCTGTAGCCTGCAGCAGCACGGAATCCCATTGGATCCCTTTGGCGAACCTAAGGAAAAATATTTCAGCCACGACTCCCATACCTGTGGACCCTGGCCACTACTCAACATGGAACTCCCCTTGTCATTCATCCTCTCCCACTCTCTCCCCCCTCGCTGTTATGGGCTCCCTCCTCTGGACACTAACTCCCACCATTTCTGCCCCTTCCCCACCACACCTGCTCCTCTCCTAAGCAAGGAGGAATACCTTCAGCTCAGGCACTTGATGCCTCCTGAAGAATGCACTGATCTCTAGCGTGGCCTAATGTCGCCTATATTTTTGGTGCACTTCTTTTTTCCTCAGGCACAGAATACTTGTGGGATGACTCTGGAATACTTTTACCTGAAGATGTTTTCAGATGTCAAGAACCGTAGCCCTACTTGCAAAGCTAATAAGTTGACCTGTCACAGTTTTATTAGGTATCAGTAGAAAAGACAAGCCTCCTGGGTCAGAGAGAGACTTTATTTCTCATGGGACAACAGGTAGCATGGGCCTCGGTCAGTCCACTGCCCCTTACCCCCCACCCCGAGTCTCCCAGCGGGCAGGCCAACAAAGAGGCCCATCCAGAAGGATGCCAGGTACAGGGTGAGTTTGTGTCCCAGCTGAGGAGTCCTGAGTTAAGGAAAGCCCCAGACTTA
>NW_011493332.1:5701-6664 GCF_000754665.1 Bison bison bison | reverse complement strand
CCATAGACGGCAGCCCACCAGGCTCCCCGTCCCTGGGATTCTCCAGGCAAGAACACTGGAGTGGGTTGCCATTTCCTTCTCCAATGCATGAAAGTGAAAAGTGAAAGTGAAGTTACTCAGTCGTGTCCGACCTTCAGCAACCCATGGACTGCAGCCTTCTAGGCTCCTCCATCCATGGGATTTTCTAGGCAAGAGTACTGGAGTGGGGTGCCATTGCCTTTTACATCTGCCTATTTTTGACCAAAACTTGTCCTGTGTATATCTCTAGTCAGTTTGGGAATGTTATAGAAATTGTTCTCCATTTCTAGGTCGTGGTTTTGTTTGTTAGGGTTTCTCCCACCCTGTGGCCACTTTCTAGACCATGATGGGTGGCGGATTCAGTGCAATTAGGTGAGAACTAATTACTCTTTCCTTCTCAGTAATTTCTTTGAGAGCCTATATATGTATTTCACTGGCAATGTTGCTCAAAACACATTTGGAAGTGCCTTTTTCGGGTACAAAAATCGTACAGAAGACTTGATATGTTAATTTATGGTCATGTGTCACTTATGACCAAAAACAGCACATCTTACCAACCCAGGACTCCACTCCTAGGTGTATACTCCATAGAAACGCATCATGGCACTGTTTATAATAGTCACACTCAGTTCAGTTCAGTTCAGTCGCTCAGTCATGTCCAACTCTTTGCGACCCCATGAATCACAGCACGCCAGGCCTCCCTGTCCCTCACCAACTCCCGGAGTTCACTCAAACTCATGTCCATCGAGTCTGTGATGCCATCCAGCCATCTCATCCTCTGTCATCCCCTTTTCCTCCTGCCCCCAATCCCTCCACAACTCAAATATCCATCGCGTCCTTTTTCAGTAGAAAGGATAAATAAACTGGTATATTTATTCAGGGAAATATTAGCAAGAAATAAGAACGACCAAACTAATACTACTCACAGGAACACTGATGAATTTC
>NW_011493332.1:3216-5601 GCF_000754665.1 Bison bison bison | reverse complement strand
AAAAAAAAAAAAACAACAACGAAGTACATATTGTGTGGTTCCATATATAAGTTCCCCCCAACACACCCTTATATGAGTTTTGAGATCAGATGCAATGAATCTATGGTGGGGAATTCGCATTGTGTTTACCCTTGGAGAGGGTGCTAGGAAGTAACACAGGGGGACTTCTGGGGGTGGTCCTTGCTTCACTTAAGTGAAAGTGTTACCCCTCTTAAAGATGAACCTCTTCAGTGTGACTTGGGGCCTGCTGACTTGGGACATGAGTTCATCTCTCAATACAGGCAGGTTGTGACTGCAGTTCCACAGACTCATGCATAATCCAGCCACTAATGACTTTGACCTTGGGGATGTCCCCTAGCCTGCCATCCAGGATACCCAGGGACCTTGGCCTGGAGATAAATGGCTTTGGAACCCGCCCGCAGCACTTCTTGGCCACGCTACGCAGCATATGAGATCTTAGCTCCCTAATCAGGGATGGAACCTGGGTCCCTTGCATTGGAAGCACGGAGTCTTAACCACTGGGCCACAAGGGAAATCCCAGCATTGGAATCTTGAGGAGTGGGTTCAACAGGCCCAGGGGTTCAGGCCTGAGTATCTTCTTTCCTGCTGTTCGGGTGCCTGGGACCCCCATCTCCGCCACATTTGTTGGTCTTTCTGGACAGTGATAAAAGTTTCCACATCCCCCTTTGTTCTCCCTGTCACTGTCCTTTTAGAATGCTTTTCCTCCTGAATTTGAGCTGGAGTCCCCCAGCTCCACCGCTGAAAGGCACAGTTGGCCCTTGCTTCCCTTGGTTTCTAGCTCCTCTCTCAGAGTTCCCGCAGTGCCCTCTCGTGGCAGCTTCCATGCACATGGGTGGCTGCTAGCAGGAAGAAGGCAAAAGAGGACTGTCTTCAGCGTCTCTTGCTTCCTCTTCTTCCCATTTCTCATCTCCCTAGTGTTTTGTGAACTCATGCTTCTTTCTGGGTACCCAGAACCTTCCAGTCACTCACCCCTGAGCTCTTGAAAATCCATGCTTGCAGGACTCTCATTCTCTCCCTGTTCACCCCGTCAACATTGACTTGTCCTCTGTCCCATTCTGTTGATCTCTGACAAATGAAAAGGAAACCGCCCTTATAAAAAAAACTCAGGCTTAAGGAATAAAGAGCTGGAACTGTAACCACACTAAGTAATTATTGTTGTTCTTTAGTCACTGAGTCGTGTCCCACTCTTTTGTGATCCCATGGACAGTAGGCCGCTAGACTCCTCTGACCATGGGATTTCTGAGGCAGGAATACTGGAGTAGGTTGCCATTTCCTTCTCCAGGAGGTCTTCCTGATGACCCAGGGATCGAACCTACAGGTCCTGCATTGACAGGCAGATTCTTTACCACCAAGCCACCAGAGAAGCCCAAGTAATATTTACTCTTTTGTAATAGTAGCTTCCACTGCCTTAATACCAAGAAACAGGTAAGAAGGCACTTTCAGCACTGTGTAAGATCAGGGATTCTCCTCTGATGATTCAGATCACACAGCTGCATTAAGATGGAGGCTGAGTCAGTGTTTGCTGGTAGCCAGTGACAGAAAACAGACCTCTGCTAACCTACAGAACAGGAAGTTATAGTAAGGAAAGACGAGTGTGTGTGAGGATGGAAAGCCCAGCAACCCAGCCTTGGAAATAAGCTCCAGGGCTAGAAGTGGATGGGAAAAACCCACTGTCGATCAGGAAGCCACCATCTGCTGGAAAAATCTCTTACCAAGTTACTCTCCATGTTGTTCCACAAAAGTCACTTTCCAGGGAGGGGTGTGCGATCAGGCCACCTTGGATCATGTAGCTGCCCCCTGGCTAGCCGCGGAGCAGGGCACCTGATGGGCTGTTCAGAAGGTGGGATGAAAGCTGGGTTGCAAAACCTGTCCGAGTCCTCCACATGAACGCCGTCACATAAAAGCTGGTATTGAGTACATGTAATTGTCCCAGCCAACATAGCAAGCTAAGTGATTTACTCTTGTCATGACAAGGAGTTGAACACATTCATCGTCTTCAGCAGCTAGAAACCTAGGTGGTGTTTGGGTCAGGTTTGAAATGAATAATAACAGAAATACTATTGTATGCACCAAATGATGTAGCAACTACAGTGTGGTAGGTTGTTATGGGGGGAAAGTGAGGCTGAAATGGAAAAACTGCTTCTCTCGGGCACCATAAATCAGAATGGTATACTTCTGGGCAGATGCATCTCAGAAGACCTGGGATGAGCATGGTTCTCCTTCATATTCTCGTTCCTGATGAATGGCTGCTTCTGGCAGCACGCCCTTGGGATGTGGGGAAAGGGGGTCTGTAGATGCTATGTACGGTGGTGAATCTGGGACAGTAAGCCTTCAGGCTGTGGGGTACAAGCACAAAAGACCAAG
>NW_011493332.1:0-406 GCF_000754665.1 Bison bison bison | reverse complement strand
TCGAACCCAGGTCTCCCGCATTGCAGGCAGATTCTTTACCAACTGAGCCTCATGGGAAGCCCAAACTTAATACAGAGCTGCACGTTAATTATGTCAATAAAACTGGAAGGAAAAGAAGAGCTGTGGGATTTGCTCAAGCCTCAAGCTCCAGCCCTAGAGCAGCCAAGATGTAGGAAGAGAGCCAACAGAGAGTGTTTCAAGGCAGTGGTGAGAAAAACTTTAACGTTTCTCCTTACTTATACCCTACAGAGCTGGGGCGGTTCATTAAATTAGATTAATAGGTGTCTCACTTTGTTCTTGTGCTGGAAACAATTTCACAGCGATAGCCTTTTGAAACTAGTCTCCTAGATTACATCTAGGATAAATCTGCAGTGCTTCAAGTTTTTAAGATGGAGTTGCTTCTCCT
>NW_011493331.1:4580-5116 GCF_000754665.1 Bison bison bison | reverse complement strand
ATTTGACAAGCAGGATAAACAATACAAGGAACCCATGAGATTAACAGGCCAATGGAAACATTTTTGCCTCTGAGAACCATGCTATGAAGATTTTGAAAAGAAAGCCAAGAGTCTCTAAGGACATTTATGTTTGGACACTTATTGGCAATCTGGGTTACTGACTCTGTTACTCATGTCCAAATAATAGGCCCAGTAGTTTGGAACAGCTACATTCCAGGTGGCTCAGTGGTAAAGAATCCAACTATCAATGCAAGACCAGGGTTCAATCCCTGGGTTGGAAGATGCCTTGGAGAAGGGAATGGCAACCCACTCCAGTATTCTTGCCTGGAGAATTCTAGGACAGAGAAGCCCAGTGGACTACAGTTCATGGGGTCACAAAGAGTTGGATATGACTGAGCAAATAACACTATACACTATAAATATCATATTTTCATTAAAATAACCACTTCATAGAACATAACCATATTTTCCAAAACAACTAAAAATGCAGGTGAAAACAACACTGTTTCTATTTTTTTATTTTCATGTCTTCTTCT
>NW_011493331.1:0-548 GCF_000754665.1 Bison bison bison | reverse complement strand
TGTAACAAAATACCACAAACTGGGTAGCTTAAAACAATAGAAATTTATTCTCTCACAGTTCTGGAGACTAGAAGTCCAAAATCAAGGCAGCAGGAAGGCCATGCTTCCTCCAAAGGTTCTTCTGGCTGCTGGTGGTTGCTAGCAATCCTCAGCATTCCTTGGCTTGTAGCTGCATCACTCCAATCTCTGCCCTCATCTTCACTTGGCCCTCTATGTCTCTGTCTCCAAATCTTTCTTCTTATAAGGATATCCATCCCTGATGAAAGGGCTCACCCAAATTCTGTAGAAGCTCATCTCAACTTGATTACAACTGCAAAGATTCTATTTCCAATTAAGGTCACATTCTGGGGTTCAGTGTAGACATAAATTTTAGGGGGACTCAATTCCACTCAGTACACAGAGAGTGTGTGAGTGCCATGGCTTGTGGGAAGGTTTTTCCTTCCACACTTATCAGATGTGAGAGGCCTACAGGGAAATGACAGTCACGGGTAATGACTGTTTTCCTCCTCAGCTCCAGCTTTCCTCCCACAACTCCTGCGCCTCCCTGT
>NW_011493330.1:4839-5296 GCF_000754665.1 Bison bison bison | reverse complement strand
AATCTGTCGATTCCCAGAAATCATAAAAAAGGCTCCAGACCGCCCACAAAGGGGGTGGTGCTGCAGGGGTGGCTGTGACTCTCATCCACAGCCTGGGTCAAAGCAGGACTGTGTTATAAGCACTGCGAGCTGCCCCACTGCATCATGGGAGCCAAAAGAGCAAAGGTCTGAAAGTCCTAACACAGACATTTCCGTGCATAGTACACCAGTGTCTTCCTTGGGACCTGTGAGCTATTGTTTGTTTTGGGCCTATAGCATCAGTGATCTTTTTCACAATGCTTGCAGGCTTAGCCAGCCTTCCATCCGGAACTCTCTACTCCCCACAGCACCCCCACCTACTGTACCAAAGATATTACTTCTGACTTCAGTGCGCCGATTGGGTTTTCATCTGGCAGGGATACCCACACAACTTTTTTATGCTGAAACCTCAAGATACCTGAGGAGAACAAGTCTTCAG
>NW_011493330.1:0-608 GCF_000754665.1 Bison bison bison | reverse complement strand
AGACCCCTTTCAATGAGTGCTACATGCCAAACCCAGTGCATCACAGGACTGCTTGACATTCAGGAGCACGCCAAGTAGATTTCCATGCCAGGACAGTTGCATTTGCTGTTCCTTCTGCCTGGAATGCTCTTCCCTTAGATAACCCCATGGCCTGCTCCCTCACTTCCTCCAGATCTCTGCTTACTTGCCATCTTTCAGGGAGACTTTCCCTCATTACCTTGAATAAAATAATAACCTCATACCTACATATACCCTTTCCCCTGATCTAGCATTATCTTTCTTCACAGCACCTGCCACCCGTGATTTATTTACCAGTCCTGTCCTGTCCCAAACTCCTCCAATAGTGCTCAGGTATATGGCAGGTGCTCAGAAAACATTTGCTGAAGTATAGTCTGAAGCCAGGCCCTTTGCACACAACGCTAACACGCACAGGTACCCTGCAAGACGCGCACTGGCCCCCCTGTATTAATTATGATACATACTGAGATTCCAGGAGACAACTGATACGCTCAACACACAGTCAGCATGTGAGGTTCAAGGCCTCGGAATCATGTCTGCCAGCTTCCAAACCCTCAGTTCCTGGACAGAGACTTCACAGCCAAGAACAT
>NW_011493329.1:4745-5265 GCF_000754665.1 Bison bison bison | reverse complement strand
AGTTCGCTGTGAGTCTCTTATACTTCTACATGATATTCTGGGTTTACCAACAACGTAAGGTCATTACCACTCAACCTGAACCATTTCTCAGAGTTGTGCTTGCAGCGTGTAACCTTGATGGATGGGGTAATGTCTTTTCTGAGACAAAGAGTGAGCTTGCTTACTGCTTGGCAATAGCAATACCAAATAGCAATGAATTCCGCAAGCTTGCTATTCATCAGCTGTGACACAATCCCTCATGCATAGCATCCATTTACACCCCTGAACTCTGGTGTTGGAGAAGACTCTTGAGAGTCCTTTGGACTGCAAGGAGATCCAACCAGTCCATTCTGAAGGAGATCAGCCCTGGGATTTCTTTGGAGGGAGTGATGCTGAAGCTGAAACTCCAGCACTTTGGCCACCTCATGAGAAGAGTTGACTCACTGGAAAAGACTCTGATGCTGGGAAGGATTGGGGGCAGGAGGAGAAGGGGACGACAGAGGATGAGATGGCTGGATGGGCAGTCACTGACTCGATGGAC
>NW_011493329.1:0-772 GCF_000754665.1 Bison bison bison | reverse complement strand
TACCAAAGAGTGATTAGTTTTTTAAATACATCTAAATAATGGAAATTAGCCAATCATTTAAAATTATGCCTTTAATATATGTTTTCTGACATGGAAATATCTACAATGTTGAGAAAAACAAATATGTTTGTAAATTCCGGGTATATTACAGTCCCTCTCACAGAAAAATACAGCTGTATAATACATGTACCAAAAATTCTGAAAACTGGTGATACTCATAGCCTTCATGCAATGAAATTATGGGAGTGTTCTCTTTTGAAATGTGTTTATATCTTCTAATTTATTTAAAATTAATGTATATATAATTAAGTAATAAAATTTTAGCTTAATTTAAATTTAAAATACTAGACTACTTCCTTCAAACTCTGGATCCATTTTTTATCTTTAGTGGAAGAAGCAATTGACAAAAGGTCAGAGTGTCTGAGTTCTGTTCCCAGCTCCCATTTTGTTATAAGTCATGCTTTAAGTGGCCATCCAAATCCTGTAGATCCTAATTATTTCACCTATGAAATGAACGGCATGGACTGAATCAGTATTTGCTAAAGTTTGATTGATGCAAGAGGTCATGGTAGGCAGTACATAAAAGAAAATTGTAATTGTTGCAGATAAGGTATTATTTTAATTTGTAATATATTACATATAAGATATTATTTTAATTTGTAATAAAAAAATATAGCCTGCACGTGAAATATATGGTTTCATATATCAGATCAGATCAGATCAGTCACTCAGTCGTGTCCAACTCTTTGCGACCCCATGAATCGCAGCACGC
>NW_011493328.1:14658-15450 GCF_000754665.1 Bison bison bison | reverse complement strand
GGTCATTAATGAGCCCCTTTGCTAGAGCACACAAATTGAGCATTAAAGGCTGAGGATTGACAATAGGGACGAAACCAGACTGTTGAAGTGACTGGAAGGAGAGGAAGCATCTGATTAGAAGATGTATCAGACTTATAATAGAATGGCTTATGCAGTGATAATAACAATGATTTAGGCAATCCAAACATTCAGTCCTTTTACATAAGAAGTCTGGTGGTAGGTAGTCCAGGCTGGTGCAGAGGTTCAGCTTTGCCAGCAAATCTTTACGATCTCTCTGTCTTTCTGCCCAGCCATTCTTTTCCTGTTGGCTTCTTGCCTAGTGGTAAGCAGATGGCTTCAGCATCTTGCAGCATCAGGCCCTCACTCAAGGCAGGAAAGGGCGTGAAGAGCCGGCCCAAGTCTTATCTGCAACAAAGCCTTTCTTTTTCCAGAAGACCCCGTGAGACATTTGCTTTAGTCTCATTGGTTAGATTTGGGGCACACAGCTACCCTCAGCTGCCAGGGAGCCTGGGAAAACAAGTATTTAACATTTCCAGGCTGCATAATAGAAGCAGGCATGGGAAAAGGAACATACATGGGTATAAAATAGTCAACCAACATCTAAACAAGGATATTGTACCGGCTCTTTTCAGTCACACCAAGCCAAGCTCCCCTTCTGTCCGTCACTTTCTGCCTTTTCAGATGTACAAGGATGTATCATAGGCCTATTTTTACTTTGCTCAGCTCTAAGAGTATCCTACAGCCTTGCTACTCAAAGTACACTGTGAGCCACCTGCCTGGGACCTGGAGCTT
>NW_011493328.1:13389-14558 GCF_000754665.1 Bison bison bison | reverse complement strand
GATAGACATGCAGAGTATCAGGCCCTGTCCTAGACCTGCTGACTCTGCATTCTGACAAGATCCTTAGGGGCCCCTACAGAAGTGCTGCTCTTTGCTGTAGGCTCGCTTGCTTTAAATTAATGTGAATCTACATAAACTGCATTTGAAGCATTTGAGTACCTCCTCAGAGAAGGCTATTAGTCTGGGAGTGAGGAGACTGGGACTCTGACCATTGTACTGGCCTGACACCCTGTCTTGGGTAAATACTATTAGCACTTTACACCTCAGTTTTCTCATCTGGGCAGTGGGATATAAATGGGCTTGAAGCTCCCTCCAACTTCAGGTTCTAATTGAAGGTAGTGTGTTGTAGTGCAAAAGAAGGATTGCATATTCTGCCTGTACCATCTTAATAGATATGATTCATCTGTCATTTTCTGAAGAATATTCCTTCATTTTGGAGATAGGTATTAAGTTGTCCCTTTGCCCTACTTTGCTTATCTCTAAAACCTTTTTGTTATCAAATAGGAGCATCAGTCATATTGTGGATTTTTCAGTTCTCTTTTGGCAGAATTTAGTTTTTTTTTTTTTAATTGAAGTATAGTTTCCCTGGTGGCTCAGATGGTAAAGAATCCGCCTGCAATGTGGGAGACCTGGGGTCAATCCCTGGATCAAGAAGATCCCCTGGAGAAAGGAATGGCTACCCACTCCAGGATTCTTGCCTGGAGAATTCCATGGACAGAGGAGCCTGGCGGGCTATAGTTCATGGGGTTGCAAAGAGTCAGACATGACTGAGCGGTTAACACACACATTGTTCATTTATAATATTATATTGTTTTACGTTATAGCATAGTGATTCAGTATTTTTACAGATTATGCTCCATTAAAAGTTAATATAAGATAATGGCTATAATTCCTTGTGCTCCACAATATATCCTTGTTCCTTATCTATTTTATACATAGTACTTTGTATCTCTTATTCCTATGCCCCTAACTTGCCCCGCCTCCCTTCTCTCTTCCCTCTAGTAAATACCCGTTTGTTTTCTATACCTTTGAGTCTAGAAAAAGTTTCTTTGTGCAAGGGAAATGAGAATTCCAACATGCTTAGCCCCATCTATGTTATTGCCCCAGGCTGCTTTTTCATGCTGCATCATTTATATATATCAGTGGCATACATGAAGTATTGTGTATTG
>NW_011493328.1:9724-10435 GCF_000754665.1 Bison bison bison | reverse complement strand
TTTTCCCACAAAGAAAACACTAAGCCTAGATAGCTCTACAGGCATGTCCTACCTACTGTTCAAAGAAGAGATTATTCTGTATATATATGAGCCCTTCTAAAGAACAGAAGAAAGTATAATCACTAACTTATGAAATTAGCAATACTGTAATGCTGGAAAACAGACAAGGGCTGGAGAATAGAGGAGACTCCTGGGGCAATCTCAGTATCACTTATAAACACAGATATAAAAATTCTAAGCAAAAGGTTAGCAAAGCATATCCAGCCATAGAAAGATAATATCAGATTATATTACCCCAGGAAGGCAAGGTTCTAGGCAGTCAATTTTGTGGAAATAGCAGATAAGGTAAATTGTCCCAGCCCTCCTACTACATACAAGGATACTAGACAAATTACACATAGACACCACACACATACACACACACACACACACATCTTCAAAGCACCAGAGAGCTGACAAGGTAGTGAAGAATCACTAGACCAACATCCAGAAAACATTGACTTGCTTTTCCCTTGGGGGTGGGGAGGTGGGAGTTTGCTCATTACTATAAAAGCAAGTGAGAGACTGAGTAGTACTTTCAAAATGTTAACAAAGCTAGGGCAACTGAAGGGCAAGTCCAGTTCAGTTTAGTTCAGTTCAGTTGCTCAGTCGTGTCCGACTCTTCGCGACCCCATGAATCGCAGCACGCTAGGCCTCCCTGTCCATCACCAA
>NW_011493328.1:8965-9624 GCF_000754665.1 Bison bison bison | reverse complement strand
AGGATTGATACCATATAATCCATTTTTTTACCACAATACAGTTATGACAGAAAGATAACTGAAAAGAATTCCAGTTATAAAAATTAAAACACAGCAAAACTTTTAGAAACATTGATTTAGAAGAAATTGTAATGGAAATTTGCAAACACTTAAAACTGCACAGTAATGGAAATACTAAAATAAAGTTGTATAGTTAAAACCATATGAGAAGAAGATTCATAGCCTAAATTTTTCTGTCAGAAAACGATAGAAGGCTCAATATGAATAAGCTAAGTGTTCAAGAAATAGAAAATTGAGTGTAAAAAATCCAAAAAAAGAAGCATAAATCAATGATATATAAAATAAATAATAAAAATGATAAGTAATAGGTTGATTTTTTTTAAGTCTTATTAAAAGCTGACATGTTTGCTAAGATTTTTTAAGAAAAAGGAAAAGGCGAGATCTCTAAAAAAATAAAAGGGATGAAAATGAAGATATAACCACTGATGCAATAAACAGTAAATGAGAAGAGGAGGTCCTGAATTTTACAGCAATATTTTTGACACATATGAAATGTATATATTATGAGAAAATATAATTTATAAAAATTAGAAATAGAAAATATGAGTAATGCTTTAGCCTCAAAATAAACTAAATCTGTAGTTTAAGTTTTTCCCACA
>NW_011493328.1:8117-8865 GCF_000754665.1 Bison bison bison | reverse complement strand
AAAAAGGGATAAAAATAAACCTTGCCTTCATCCGTGGCTTCCATCTAAATTCACACTATGTGGCATGAAAAAAACCTTAGAATATATAAGGTATCAAGGATGCTGGCAGAAACAGACTCAATTCCTGTCCACCTAGGACAAATAACTTAAACAGAAAAGGTTCTAAAGAAAACAAACAACTTATAGTCAAAAGTAACAGAGCCAAAAAAAAAAGTGACAGAACATACAAGGAAGCTAGGCACTAAAAGAAATGTGTAAAAGAGTAGGCCTGAGTGTATAATCTCCAAACAAGTAGAAGAAAAAACTTCAAAAGAAAACCCTTAATCCCAAAGAAGGAAAGAAATCAGGCAGGAAACTGTTAACAGTGGGATAAATGGAAAGCCATAATAAGTAAAATTAAGACATTTTAAAAGAAATAAAATATAAATGGGTTAAACTCAAGTTAAAAGGAGGAAATGTCAGAATAAAGAAAACTTTAACTGAAAGATAGAAAAAGAGATAGTGTACAAATACTAATCTAAGCTGTTTTAACTAGATTAATACCAGACAAAATAAGGTTTAAATAAAAAAATGTTTCATTGAATTAATTATCAGTACAATAATGATAAGAGACCTGGAAGACCAAACAGTTCTAAACTTGTATATCCTGAATAATGTAGCCTCAAAATATAAAGCAAAAATTGATAGTAATCAAACATAAATGCCCAATAGACTAGGGGATTTTTAACATACTTTTCTAACTTAATAA
>NW_011493328.1:4724-5048 GCF_000754665.1 Bison bison bison | reverse complement strand
GCACATTTAAACTGTAAAAAATAAACAGGTTCTTTTTGTTTTTATGAGACGTAGCAACATATATATATATATATATATTTCTTAGAGTTCTAACCAAAGTCTTCTGGCCACTTTTTCTCTTTCTACAGAATGAACATGTTGACTACGTAGATGTTGGCGGTGCTTATGTAGGCCCGACCCAGAATAGGATCTTACGGTTATCTAAGCAACTGGGTTTAGAAACTTACAAAGTGAATGTAAACGAGCGTCTTGTTCATTATGTCAAGGTAAGCCTGATGTTTTACTCAACTGTTTTACTCAGTGGGGAAGCATTTTATTTGGGAA
>NW_011493328.1:0-635 GCF_000754665.1 Bison bison bison | reverse complement strand
ATTAATCACGTCTTTAACCTAAAAGGTGGCTTTGAGGTGGTGTCAGCTAGATACTTTAGTTTAAAATGTACTCTATGGATCTCTTCTTTTGGAATGTGTACAGGAAGCAGGTGGACTTGAACATCTCTTGGACTGATTGATTGATTACTTGTGTTAGTAAAGAAAATGCACCATCTTTGCAGTTGTTTTATGAGTTACTTTCATTGAGTTGTGGAGACTTTGGGGTTAAGTTTTGCATTGCCGCGTCTTGGAAAAGGAGGAAGAAATACTTCATTTTCTTTTCTTTTGCTTTCCATGGGTTTCTCCAGACCATAACAATGCAGGTAGGGTATCAAGAGGGTGAACACTGCCAGAGATGGAGCAAGGCTTTTTGCAGGGACTGCTTTAAAGGAGACACTGATATTTTTACGCATTCTCACTTTCTGCCTGCTTTTTGAATCCTCCCTAAATAAAAATACAGACTAGATAGACCACACATTTGCTTTTAGAGAATGATGTGATAAAGATTTGTTTGAAACAGTCTAGTTTCCTGATAGTAACAGTTCACCAAGCAATCTTTTTGAGTATTAGTTCTGTTCTTCCCACACATTTACTCCATGTTTCTGTGCCAACGACTGAAATCAAAGGCTTTTCAG